>NC_052148.1:7332298-7530083 GCF_902713615.1 Scyliorhinus canicula | reverse complement strand
ACACAGTGGGCAGCACGGTAACACAGTGGGCAGCACGGTAACACAGTGGGGCAGCACGGTAACACAGTGGGGCCAGCCACGGTACACAGGTGGGGCAGCACGGTAACACAGTGGGTGCAGCACGGTACACAGTGGGGCAGCACGGTAACACAGTGGGGCAGCACGGTAACACAGTGGGGCAGCACGGTAACACAGTGGGTCAGCACGGTAACACAGTGGGGCAGCACGGTAACACAGTGGGGCAGCACGGTAACACAGTGGGGGCAGCACGGTAACACAGTGGGGCAGCACGGTAACACAGTGGGGCAGCACGGTAACACAGTGGGGGCAGCACGGTAACACAGTGGGTCAGCACGGTAACACAGTGGGGCAGCACGGTAACACAGTGGGGCAGCACGGTAACACAGTGGGGGCAGCACGGTAACACAGTGGGGGCAGCACGGTAACACAGTGGGGGCAGCACGGTAACACAGTGGGGCAGCACGGTAACACAGTGGGCAGCACGGTAACACAGTGGGGCAGCACGGTAACACAGTGGGGGCAGCACGGTAACACAGTGGGGGCAGCACGGTAACACAGTGGGGTAGCACGGTAACACAGTGGGGGCAGCACGGTAAACACAGTGGGGCAGCACGGTAACACAGTGGGGTCAGCACGGTAACACAGTGGGCAGCACGGTAACACAGTGGGTCAGCACGGTAACACAGTGGGGCAGCACGGTAGCACAGTGGGGCAGCACGGTAACACAGTGGGGCAGCACGGTAACACAGTCGGTAGCACAGTGGGGCAGCACGGTAACACAGTCGGTAGCACAGTGGGGCAGCACGGTAGCACAGTGGGCAGCACGGTAACACAGTGGGCAGCACGGTAACACATTGGGGGCAGCACGGTAACACAGTGGGGCAGCACGGTAACACAGTGGGCAGCACGGTAACACAGTGGGGGCAGCACGGTAACACAGTGGGGGGCAGCACGGTAACACAGTGGGCAGCACGGTAACACAGTGGGGCAGCACGGTAACACAGTGGGGCAGCACGGTAACACAGTGGGGGCAGCACGGTAACACAGTGGGGGGCAGCACGGTAACACAGTGGGCAGCACGGTAACACAGTGGGCAGCACGGTAACACAGTGGGGGCAGCACGGTAACACAGTGGGCAGCACGGTAACACAGTGGGCAGCACGGTAACACAGTGGGCAGCACGGTAACACAGTGGGTCAGCACGGTAACATAGTGGGGCAGCACGGTAACACAGTGGGCAGCAAGTTAACACAGTGGGACAGCACGGTAACACAGTGGGTCAGCACGGTAACACAGTGGGGGCAGCACGGTAACACAGTGGGCAGCACGGTAACACAGTGGGGGCAGCACGGTAACACAGTGGGCAGCACGGTAGCACAGTGGGGGCAGCACGGTAACACAGTGGGTAGCACGGTAACACAGTGGGGGCAGCACGGTAACACAGTGGGCAGCACGGTAACACAGTGGGCAGCACGGTAACACAGTGGGGGCAGCACGGTAACACAGTGGGCAGCACGGTAACACAGTGGGCAGCACGGTAGCACAGTGGGCAGCACGGTAACACAGTGGGGCAGCACGGTAACACAGTGGGTCAGCACGGTAACACAGTGGGGCAGCACGGTAACACAGTGGGCAGCACGGTAACACAGTGGGGTCAGCACGGTAACACAATGGGCAGCACGGTAACACAGTGGGGTCAGCACGGTAACACAGTGGGCAGCACGGTAACACAGTGGGGGCAGCACGGTAACACAGTGGGCAGCACGGTAACACAGTGGGGGCAGCACGGTAACACAGTGGGGTCAGCACGGTAACACAGTGGGCAGCACGGTAACACAGTGGGGGCAGCACGGTAACACAGTGGGGCAGCACGGTAACACAGTGGGTCAGCACGGTAACACAGTGGGGTCAGCACGGTAACACAATGGGCAGCACGGTAACACAGTGGGGTCAGCACGGTAACACAGTGGGCAGCACGGTAACACAGTGGGGGCAGCACGGTAACACAGTGGGCAGCACGGTAACACAGTGGGGGCAGCACGGTAACACAGTGGGGTCAGCACGGTAACACAGTGGGCAGCACGGTAACACAGTGGGGGCAGCACGGTAACACAGTGGGGCAGCACGGTAACACAGTGGGTCAGCACGGTAACACAGTGGGTCAGCACGGTAACACAGTGGGGGCAGCACGGTAACACAGTGGGGCAGCACGGTAACACAGTGGGGGCAGCACGGTAACACACTGGGCAGCACGGTAACACAGTGGGCAGCACGGTAACACAGTGGGCAGCACGGTAACACAGTGGGCAGCACGGTAACACAGTGGGCAGCACGGTAACACAGTGGGCAGCACGGTAACACAGTGGGGGCAGCACGGTAACACAGTGGGTAGCACGGTAACACAGTGGGGTCAGCACGGTAACACAGTGGGCAGCACGGTAACACAGTGGGGGCAGCACGGTAACACAGTGGGGCAGCACGGTAACACAGTGGGTCAGCACGGTAACACAGTGGGGGCAGCACGGTAACACAGTGGGGCAGCACGGTAACACAGTGGGCAGCACGGTAACACAGTGGGGGCAGCACGGTAACACAGTGGGGGCAGCACGGTAACACAGTGGGGGCAGCACGGTAACACAGTGGGGGCAGCACGGTAACACAGTGGGGGCAGCACGGTAACACAGTGGGGGCAGCACGGTAGCACAGTGGGGGCAGCACGGTAACACAGTGGGGCAGCACGGTAACACAGTGGGTCAGCACGGTAACACAATGGGCAGCACGGTAACACAGTGGGCAGCACGGTAACACAGTGGGGGCAGCACGGTAACACAGTGGGTCAGCACGGTAACACAATGGGCAGCACGGTAACACAGTGGGGCAGCACGGTAACACAGTGGGGTAGCACGGTAACACAGTGGGCAGCACGGTAACACAGTGGGGCAGCACGGTAACACAGTGGGCAGCACGGAAACACAGTGGGCAGCACGGTAACACAGTGGGCAGCACGGTAACACAGTGGGGCAGCACGGTAACACAGTGGGCAGCACGGTAACACAGTGGGCAGCACGGTAACACAGTGGGGGCAGCACGGTAACGCAGTGGGCAGCACGGTAGCACAGTGGGGGCAGCACGGTAACACAGTGGGGGCAGCACGGTAACACAGTGGGTCAGCACGGTAACACAATGGGCAGCACGGTAACACAGTGGGCAGCACGGTAACACAGTGGGGGCAGCACGGTAACACAGTGGGTCAGCACGGTAACACAATGGGCAGCACGGTAACACAGTGGGTCAGCACGGTAACACAGTGGGGCAGCACGGTAACACAGTGGGGGCAGCACGGTAACACAGTGGGGCAGCACGGTAACACAGTGGGGCAGCACGGTAACACAGTGGGGTAGCACGGTAACACAGTGGGCAGCACGGTAACACAGTGGGGCAGCACGGTAACACAGTGGGCAGCACGGTAACACAGTGGGGCAGCACGGTAACGCAGTGGGGCAGCACGGTAGCACAGTGGGGGCAGCACGGTAACACAGTGGGGGCAGCACGGTAACACAGTGGGCAGCACGGTAACACAGTGGGTCAGCACGGTAACACAGTGGGCAGCACGATAACACAGTGGGGGCAGCACGGTAACACAGTGGGGCAGCACGGTAACACAGTGGGCAGCACGGTAACACAGTGGGCAGCACGGTAACACAGTGGGCAGCACGGTAACACAGTGGGGCAGCACGGTAGCACAGTGGGGGCAGCACGGTAACACAGTGGGCAGCACGGTAACACAGTGGGCAGCACGGTAACACAGTGGGGGCAGCACGGTAACACAGTGGGGGCAGCACGGTAACACAGTGGGGCAGCACGGTAACACAGTGGGCAGCACGGTAACACAGTGGGCAGCACGGTAACACAGTGGGGGCAGCACGGTAACACAGTGGGGCAGCACGGTAACACAGTGGGCAGCACGGTAACACAGTGGGCAGCACGGTAACACAGTGGGCAGCACGGTAACACGGTGGGTCAGCACGGTAACACAGTGCGCAGCACGGTAACACGGTGGGTCAGCACGGTAACACAGTGGGGCAGCACGGTAACACAGTGGGCAGCACGGTAACACAGTGGGCAGCACGGTAACACAGTGGGCAGCACGGTAACACAGTGGGGTCAGCACGGTAACACAGTGGGCAGCACGGTAACACAGTGGGCAGCACGGTAACACAGTGGGGCAGCACGGTAACACAGTGGGCAGCACGGTAACACAGTGGGCAGCACGGTAACACAGTGGGGCAGCACGGTAACACAGTGGGGCAGCACGGTAACACAGTGGGCAGCACGGTAACACAGTGGGGACAGCACGGTAACACAGTGGGCAGCACGGTAACACAGTGGGCAGCACGGTAACACAGTGGGGCAGCACGGTAACACAGTGGGGCAGCACGGTAACACAGTGGGCAGCACAGTAACACAGTGGGCAGCACGGTAACACAGTGGGGCAGCACGGTAACACAGGGGGCAGCACGGTAACACAGTGGGCAGCACGGTAACACAGTGGGGCAGCACGGTAACACAGTGGGGCAGCACGGTAACACAGTGGGCAGCACGGTAACACAGTGGGGCAGCATGGTAACACAGTGGGGCAGCACGGTAACACAGTGGGCAGCACGGTAACACAGTGGGGCAGCACGGTAACACAGTGGGGGCAGCACGGTAGCACAGTGGGGCAGCACGGTAACACAGTGGGGGCAGCACGGTAACACAGTGGGGTCAGCACGGTAACACAGTGGGCAGCACGGTAACACAGTGGGGCAGCACGGTAACACAGTGGGCAGCACGGTAACACAGTGGGCAGCACGGTAACACAATGGGCAGCACGGTAACACAGTGGGCAGCACGGTAACACAGTGGGGGCAGCACGGTAACACAGTGGGCAGCACGGTAACACAGTGGGGGCAGCACGGTAACACAGTGGGGTCAGCACGGTAACACAGTGGGCAGCACGGTAACACAGTGGGCAGCACGGTAACACAGTGGGCAGCACGGTAACACAGTGGGCAGCACGGTAGCACAGTGGGGCAGCACGGTAACACAGTGGGTCAGCACGGTAACACAGTGGGCAGCACGGTAACACAGTGGGGGCAGCACGGTAACACAGTGGGGGCAGCACGGTAACACAGTGGGGTCAGCACGGTAACACAGTGGGCAGCACGGTAACACAGTGGGCAGCACGGTAACACAGTGGGGGCAGCACGGTAACACAGTGGGCAGCAAGGTAACACAATGGGCAGCACGGTAACACAGTGGGCAGCACGGTAACACAGTGGGGGCAGCACGGTAGCACAGTGGGGGCAGCACGGTAACACAGTGGGGGCAGCACGGTAGCACAGTGGGCAGCACGGTAACACAGTGGGGCAGCACGGCAACACAGTGGGCAGCACGGTAACACAGTGGGGGCAGCACGGTAACACAGTGGGCAGCACGGTAACACAGTGGGGGCAGCACGGTAACACAGTGGGGTCAGCACGGTAACACAGTGGGGGCAGCACGGTAACACAGTGGGCAGCACGGTAACACAGTGGGGCAGCACGGTAACACAGTGGGGGCAGCACGGTAACACAGTGGGCAGCACGGTAACACAGTGGGGCAGCACGGTAACACAGTGGGGTCAGCACGGTAACACAGTGGGGCAGCACGGTAACACAGTGGGGGCAGCACGGTAACACAGTGGGGCAGCACGGTAACACAGTGGGGGCAGCACGGTAACACAGTGGGGCAGCACGGTAACACAGTGGGGCAGCACGGTAACACAGTGGGGTCAGCACGGTAACACAGTGGGCAGCACGGTAACACAGTGGGGGCAGCACGGTAACACAGTGGGGCAGCACGGTAGCACAGTGGGGGCAGCACGGTAACACAGTGGGGGCAGCACGGTAACACAGTGGGGTCAGCACGGTAACACAGTGGGGGCAGCACGGTAACACAGTGGGGCAGCACGGTAGCACAGTGGGGGCAGCACGGTAACACAGTTGGGGCAGCACGGTAACACAGTGGGGTCAGCACGGTAACACAGTGGGGGCAGCACGGTAACACAGTGGGGGCAGCACGGTAACACAGTGGGCAGCACGGTAACACAGTGGGGGCAGCACGGTAACACAGTGGGGGCAGCACGGTAACACAGTGGGGCAGCACGGTAACACAGTGGGGGCAGCACGGTAACACAGTGGGGCAGCACGGTAACACAGTGGGCAGCACGGTAACACAGTGGGCAGCACGGTAACACAGTGGGGTCAGCACGGTAACACAGTGGGGTCAGCACGGTAACACAGTGGGGCAGCACGGTAACACAGTGGGCAGCACGGTAACACAGTGGGCAGCACGGTAACACAGTGGGGCAGCACGGTAACACAGTGGGCAGCACGGTAGCACAGTGGGGCAGCACGGTAACACAGTGGGCAGCACGGTAACACAGTGGGGCAGCACGGTAACACAGTGGGTCAGCACGGTAACACAGTGGGCAGCACGGTAACACAGTGGGGGCAGCACGGTAGCACAGTGGGCAGCACGGTAACACAGTGGGGGCAGCACGGTAACACAGTGGGCAGCACGGTAACACAGTGGGTCAGCACGGTAACACAGTGGGGTCAGCACGGTAACACAGTGGGTCAGCACGGTAACACAGTGGGGGCAGCACGGTAACACAGTGGGTCAGCACGGTAACACAGTGGGCAGCACGGTAACACAGTGGGGTCAGCACGGTAACACAGTGGGCAGCACGGTAACACAGTGGGGTCAGCATGGTAACACAGTGGGCAGCACGGTAACACAGTGGGGTCAGCACGGTAACACAGTGGGTCAGCACGGTAACACAGTGGGGGCAGCACGGTAACACAGTGGGGGCAGCACGGTAACACAGTGGGGCAGCACGGTAACACAGTGGGCAGCACGGTAACACAGTGGGGGCAGCACGGTAACACAGTGGGGCAGCACAGTAACACAGTGGAGGCAGCACGGTAACACAGTGGGCAGCACGGTAACACAGTGGGCAGCACGGTAACACAGTGGGGGCAGCACGGTAACACAGTGGGCAGCACGGTAGCACAGTGGGCAGCACGGTAACACAGTGGGGGCAGCACGGTAACACAGTGGGCAGCACGGTAACACAGTGGGTCAGCACGGTAACACAATGGGGCAGCACGGTAACACAGTGGGCAGCACGGTAACACAGTGGGCAGCACGGTAACACAGTGGGGCAGCACGGTAACACAGTGGGCAGCACGGTAACACAGTGGGCAGCACGGTAACACAGTGGGCAGCACGGTAACACAGTGGGCAGCACGGTAACACAGTGGGGACAGCACGGTAACACAGTGGGGGCAGCACGGTAACACAGTGGGGGCAGCACGGTAACACAGTGGGGGCAGCACGGTAACACAGTGGGCAGCACGGTAACACAGTGGGCAGCACGGTAACACAGTGGGGGCAGCACGGTAGCACAGTGGGGCAGCACGGTAACACAGTGGGCAGCACGGTAACACAGTGGGGTCAGCACGGTAACACAGTGGGCAGCACGGTAACACAGTGGGCAGCACGGTAACACAGTGGGCAGCACGGTAACACAGTGGGCAGCACGGTAACACAGTGGGGCAGCACGGTAACACAGTGGGCAGCACGGTAACACAGTGGGGGCAGCACGGTCGCACTGTGGAGCAGCACGGTAACACAGTGGGGGCAGCACGGTAGCACAGTGGGCAGCACGATAGCACAGTGGGGGCAGCACGGTAACACAGTGGGCAGCACGGTAACACAGTGGGCAGCACGGTAACACAGTGGGGCAGCACGGTAACACAGTGGGGGGCACGATAGCACTGTGGGGCAGCACGGTAGCACAGTTGGCAGCACGGTAACACAGTGGGGGGCACGATAGCACTGTGGGGCAGCACGGTAACACAGTGGGGGCAGCACGGTAGCACAGTGGGCAGCACGGTAGCACAGTGGGGGCAGCACGGTAACACAGTGGGCAGCACGGTAACACAGTGGGGGGCACGATAGCACAGTGGGCAGCACGATAGCACAGTGGGCAGCACGATAGCACAGTGGGCAGCACGATAGCACAGTGGTTAGCACAGTTGATTCGCAGCTCCAGGGTTGAATTCCTGGCTTGGGTCACTGTTTGTGCGGAGTCTGCACATTATCCCCATGTTTGCGTAGGCTTCTTCCGGTTTCTCTGGTTTCCTCCCACAGTCCAAAAATGTGCAGGTTAGGTGGATTGGCCGTGATAAATTGCCTTTAGTGTCCAAATCGTTAGGTGGGGTTACTGGGTTACGGGGATAGGGTGGAGGCGTGGGCTTAGGCAGGGTGCTCTTTCAAAGAATCGGTGCAGACTCGATGGGCCGAATGGCCTCCTTCTGCACTGTAAATTCTATGATTCTGTGATCCTAAATCACTGCAATGCAAAGGGAGGCCATTCAGCCCATTGAGTTTACACCAATTCTCCAAAAGAGCATCCTACCCAGGCCCACACCCCCCACCTAACGTAACCACTGGGTCACTGTGCCACCACCAAGTTCACTATCCACTGGTGCAACGGAGTTACTGCAGCTACCGTGTACACATTTGTGTACACAAAAATCCTGTGTGTTTGCTGAGCCTGTTTGACTAAGGCTATCTGCATTTTACAATCCTGTCCTTTGCAGCTGCTGTAAACCCTTCTGGGATCTTTCCCTGCATTCTCTCCTGTTTCTCTCAGACCAGGTATTGCCAGACTTCCATGTTTCAAATGACACATCTTTCCATATTATCAATTACAGGTTGCCTCTCATCTGCTCGCCAGGGCAGCGAGGGGCAGTAACAGTAATACTAATAATCGCTTATTGTCACGAGTAGGCTTCAATGACGTTATTGTGAAAAGCCCCTAGTCACCACATTCGGGCGCCTGTTCGGGGAGGCTGGTACGGGAATCGAACCGTGTTGCTGATCTTGTTTTGCATTACAAGCCAGCTGTTTAGCCCACTGTGCTAAACCAGCCCCTGTCACATCCCAGGAAAGAACATGGAACACAGAGCTGATCCGGCCTCGGGTCACTGTCTGTGCGGAGTCTGCACGTTCTCCCCGTGTCTGCGTGGGTTTCCTCCGGGTGCTCCGGTTTCCTCCCAAAGTCCAAAAATGTGCAGAATAGGTGGACTAGCCGTGATAAATTGCCCCTTAGTGTCCAAAACTGTGCATGTTGGGTGAGGTTAGGGGGATACGGCAGGGGAATGAGCCTAGGTAGGGTGCTCTTTCAGAGGGTCGATGGGCCGAATGGCACAGACTCAATGGGCTGAATGGCCTCCTTCTGCACTGTAGGGATTCTATGATACTCCAGTTTATTTGAACATCTAATTGTTGAGGCACAAACTATCATCCCAGGAGATATCTGATTGTTAGAGAGTCATTTCTGTGAGTAAATTATGTTTGACAAGATTTCTGCAGATGGAATGTTTGATTACATTAATGGTGGTACATAAACACACATTGTTGTTGGTTCTGTTCTAATCTTGCAAGGTAGAATCTTCCGTAGAATCCCTACAGAGCAGAAGGAGGCCATTCAGCCCATCGAGTCTGCACCGACCTTCCGAAAGAGCATTCTCCCTGACCCGCTCCCCATCCTAGCCCTGCACACCCCTGGACACTAAGGGAAATTCAGCATGGCCAATCCACCTAACCTACACATCTTTGGACTGTGTGAGGAATCCGGAGCATCCGGAGGAAATCCACGCACACACGGGGAGAACATGCAGACATTCAAGGCCGGAATTGATCCCGGCCCCTGAGGCAGCAGTGCTAACCACGGTGCCGTCCACAACACAGAAAGAGCACAGCTACCTCTGTTTAAACAGTCGAACCATTGTGTAAACTGCAGTCCGTGAGATTTTCTTTTTTAACAAACTTATCTCTGGAGGAGAGGGACTGATTAGGATGTAAGTTCTGGAAACTGGGAAGGAAAAACAACATTGCTGGCCATGTAAATTCTTCAGGACGGTGGGTTTGTTGCTGAATGTTACACAAGTTTAGGCTGAGGGTTAGTTACTGTGCGCTGTAATGTCCCACATCAGAAAACCACACAGGCGAATGTTCAATGTGGGTTTCCCCATCGGAACGTGGAGCATGTCTTGTCCTGAAATGACAACGTGTGTCTGCAGTGCTCTCTGATATAACACTATGTTCCACAGTGTTTCACTAAGGGGGTCGGAGGTCAGTCCGCAGAAAGTGGGACACAAGTCATGGGAATTAAATACACGGATAGTTGGGAATGGAAGTTATGAGACGGGGGGCTGGCAGATGAATAAAGGAGCAACTCGGCAGGGGTCTTGGGAGGGGAGGGCAGGGTGGGGGGATGTTTCAGAGTAAGGTATATCAGCTGATAGTGGGTAGCAGAAGAATAATTGCAGAATGAGGGACCACGAATCTCAACATTCGAGAGAATGTCACAGAACGGGGAGAGGTGCTTGTCTGTCCACGTCAGCTCTGTGGGAGCAATTCATCGCCGCTTTATATCTCCTCGCCCTGCACATTCATCGTTTTGGTCCAACTTTCTTGTGAAGGCCTCGATTAAACCTGCCTCGATAGAACCTGCCTCGATTGAACCTGCCTCGATTAAACCTGCCTCGATAGAACCTGCCTCGATTGAACCTGCCTCGATTAAACCTGCCTCGATTAAACCTGCCTCGATCGAACCTGCCTCGATCGAACCTGCCTCGATTAAACCTGCGTCGATAGAACCTGCCTCGATTGAACCTCCCTCGATTAAACCTGCCTCGATTAAACCTCCCTCGATTAAACCTGCCTCGAATAAACCTGCCTCGATCGAACCTGCCTCGATTAAACCTGCCTCGATCGAACCTGCCTCGATCGAACCTGCCTCGATTGAACCTGCCTTGATTAAACCTGCCTCGATCAAACCTATCTCGATTAAACCTGCCTCGATTGAACCTGCCTCGATCGAACCTATCTCGATTAAACCTGCCTCGATCGAACCTGCCTCGATTAAACCTGCCTCGATTAAACCTGCCTCGATAGAACCTGCCTCGATTAAACCTGCCTCGATTGAACCTGCCTCGATTAAACCTGCCTCGATTGAACCTGCCTCGATTGAACGTGCCTCGATCGAACCTGCCTTGATCGAACCTGCCTCGATTGAACCTGCCTCGATCGAACCTGCCTCGATTAAACCTGCCTCGATCGAACCTGCCTCGATTGAACCTGCCTCGATTGAACCTGCCTCGATCGAACCTGCCTCGATTAAACCTGCCTCGATTAAACCTACCTCGATTAAACCTGCCTCGATCGAACCTGCCTCGATTAAACCTGCCTCGATTGAACCTGCCTCGATTGAACCTGCCTCGATCGAACCTGCCTCGATCGAACCTGCCTCGATCGAACCTGCCTCGATTAAACCTGCCTCGATTGAACCTGCCTCGATCGAACCTGCCTCGATTAAACCTGCCTCGATCGAACCTGCCTCGATTAAACCTGCCTCGATCGAACCTGCCTCGATCGAACCTGCCTCGATTGATCCTGCCTCGATCGAACCTGCCTCGATTAAACCTCCCTCGATTAAACCTGCCTCGATTAAACCTCCCTCGATTAAACCTGCCTCGATTAAACCTGCCTCGATCGAACCTGCCTCTATTGAACCTGCCTCGATTAAACCTGCCTCGATTGAACCTGCCTCGATTAAACCTGCCTTGATTAAACCTCCCTCGATTAAACCTGCCTCGATTAAACCTGCCTCGATTGAACCTGCCTCGATTAAACCTGCTCGATTAAACCTCCCTCGATTAAACCTGCCTCGATTAAACCTGCCTCGATTGAACCTGCCTCGATTAAACCTGCTCGATTAAACCTCCCTCGATTAAACCTATCTCGATTAAACCTGCCTCGATTAAACCTATCTCGATTAAACCTGCCTCGATTAAACCTATCTCGATTAAACCTGCCTCGATTAAACCTGCCTCGATTGAACCTGCCTCGATTAATCCTGCCTCGATTGAACCTGCCTCGATTAAACCTGCCTCGATTAATCCTGCCTCGATTAAACCTATCTCGATTAAACCTGCCTCGATTAAACCTATCTCGATTAAACCTCCCTCGATTAAACCTGCCTCGATTAAACCTGCCTCGATTAATCCTGCCTCGATCGAACCTATCTCGATTAAACCTGCCTCGATTAAACCTGCCTCGATTAAACCTGCCTCGATTAAACCTGCCTCGATTAAACCTGCCTCGATCGAACCTGCCTCGATTAAACCTGCCTCGATTAATCCTGCCTCGATTAAACCTGCCTTGATTAAACCTGCCTCGATTAAACCTGCCTCGATCGAACCTGCCTCTATTGAACCTGCCTCAATTAAACCTGCCTCGATTAAACCTGCCTCGATTGAACCTGCCTCGATTAAACCTGCCTCGATTGAACCTGCCTCGATTAAACCTGCCTCGATTAAACCTGCCTCGATTAAACCTGCCTCGATCGAACCTGCCTCGATCGAACCTGCCTCGATCGAACCTGCCTCGATCGAACCTGCCTCGATTGAACCTGCCTCGATTGACCCTGCCTCGATTGAACCTGCCTCGATTGAACCTGCCTCGATTGAACCTGCCTCGATTAAACCTGCCTCGATCGAACCTATCTCGATTAAACCTGCCTCGATTGAACCTGCCTCGATCGAACCTATCTCGATTGACCCTGCCTCGATTGAACCTGCCTCGATTGAACCTGCCTCGATTGAACCTGCCTCGATTAAACCTGCCTCGATCGAACCTATCTCGATTAAACCTGCCTCGATTGAACCTGCCTTGATCGAACCTATCTCGATTAAACCTGCCTCGATTAAACCTGCCTCGATCGAACCTGCCTCGATTAAACCTGCCTCGATTAAACCTGCCTCGATTGAACCTGCCTCGATTAAACCTGCCTCGATTGAACCTGCCTCGATTAAACCTGCCTCGATTGAACCTGCCTCGATTGAACCTGCCTCGATCGAACCTGCCTCGATTAAACCTGCCTAGATTGAACCTGCGTCGATCGAACCTGCCTCGATTAAACCTGCCTCGATTAAACCTGCCTCGATTGAACCTGCCTCGATTGAACCTGCCTCGATTAAACCTGCCTCGATTGAACCTGCCTCGATCGAACCTGCCTCGATGAAACCTCCCTCGATTAAACCTCCCTCGATTAAACCTGCCACGATTAAACCTCCCTCGATTAAACCTGCCTCGATTAAACCTGCCTCGATCGAACCTGCCTCTATTGAACCTGCCTCGATTAAACCTGCCTCGATTGAACCTGCCTCGATTAAACCTGCCTCGATTGAACCTGCCTCGATCGAACCTGCCTCTATTGAACCTGCCTCGATTAAACCTGCCTCGATTGAACCTGCCTCGATTAAACCTGCCTCGATTAAACCTCCCTCGATTAAACCTGCCTCGATTAAACCTGCCTCGATTGAACCTGCCTCGATTAAACCTATCTCGATTAAACCTGCCTCGATTAAACCTATCTCGATTAAACCTGCCTCGATTAAACCTATCTCGATTAAACCTGCCTCGATTAAACCTATCTCGATTAAACCTCCCTCGATTAAACCTGCCTCGATTAATCCTGCCTCGATTAAACCTGCCTCGATTAATCCTGCCTCGATCGAACCTATCTCGATTAAACCTGCCTCGATTAAACCTGCCTCGATTGAACCTGCCTCGATTAAACCTGCCTCGATTAATCCTGCCTCGATTAAACCTGCCTCGATTAAACCTGCCTCGATTGAACCTGCCTCGATTGAACCTGCCTCGATTAAACCTGCCTCGATTAAACCTGCCTCGATTAATCCTGCCTTCACCTCATTCCCGGGCGTCGGATGCCTAAGAATGTTGAATTCTGTACCCGCGCTGGTGCTGTTTGGAATGTCCCAGCCAAACGCCTCGACGCCCAGTCTGCTTGGCTCGTCTGCCAACTTGTTCAGGGTTTTGATGTTTTCTAAGCTCCTCCCACCTCCTGGGAAAGGCTGGGGCAGTTACAAAGTTATTTCTGACATGAATCACAGGCTGGCACAGAGTCAGAAACAGAGTGATTGACAGAGAATGAAGGACAGGGTAACTCGGAGAGGGAAAGAGAGATTGACGAGGAGGAGAGGCAGAGAAATCGGTGTTAATGAAGGGAGGGAGCTGTGAGCTGGAGGGTAAAGGCTTGTGATTATTCGCAATGTTTGCCCGCAATGTGTGTCTGGTATTTCTGACCTGGTGCTGGGTTTTAAATCGTTCAGCAGCAGAGATTGAAGGGAGTGCGGACGATGACACGATAACGTTCAGAAGTGGCACATCAATAACTGCCCCCAGCTCCAGGCCCATCGATCATCCACCAGGAGCTGAACGGCACTCTCACATTAAAGCAACTTCTTCAACTGGACAAGGAACTGATTCAGGTGAGGGAGAAAACTGATGGTTTTCATCTCAACGCTGTTACTCTGTTACAGCACTGTACAGGAAATGTCGCACCAGCATTGTTCCAGGGAGAGGCACCCAGGACCCCCATACCCGGGGGGGGGGGGGGGGGGGGGGGGGGGGGAGGCCGCATTGTGGAGGAAAGTGTCAGAGGGCATCATATTTCTGAAGTGCCACTTGTATCACTGCTGTACATACGTGCCCCCAACTGCCCCCTCCCCCAGAGGTGCCAACCTCCTTCCCCATCCCTCCCAACTCCTCCCCCACCCCTTCCCCCACCATTGCACCCTTATTTGGGCAGCACGGTAGCACAGTGATTAGCACTGTGACTTCACAGCGCCAGGATCCCAGGTTTGATTCCCGGCTCTGGGTCACTGTCTGTGCGGAGTCTGCACGTCCTCCCCGTGTGTGCGTGGGTTTCCTCCGGGTGCTCCGGTTTCCTCCCACCGTCCAAAGACGCGCAGGTTAGGTGGATTGGCCATGATAAATTGCCCTTAGTGTCCAAAAAGGTTGGGAGGGGTTATTGGGTTACAGGCACAGGGAGGAAGTGAGGGCTTAAGTGGGTCGGTGCAGACTCTGATGGGCCGAATGTACTCTTTCTGCTCTGTATGTTCTATCCCTTCGCCCCTCCCTTCCCCAGTGCTCTCTCAGTTATGATTCCGTGCTCCACTGCTTCGCCCAGGTGTGCCCCCAGGATACACATCAGGGGTGAATGCAGCCTGCTGCTTACCATGCCCCATGACCTTTGATCCCCTGGCGGGCGTTCTCTGGGAGCCCTGGGTACAGTGCGGCAGATGCCCCATCGTGCCGCACTGTACCGGGGGCTGACTCCAAGACATGGCGTTATCAGTGGAGTGGGCCTCGGGGAACTGGTGGCCACCATTGCCACTCTGTAGGGTGGTTTCGGGTGGGCACCCAACACCCCCTCCTCCCAGTCAATGCCCAGAGGGTTCACCCCAGGGCAGGTGAGAGTGACAGCCCGTGACATCAAGGAAGCATTTGACCGAGTGCGGCATCAAGGGGCCCTCGCTAAACTGGAGTCAATGGGAATCAGGGGAAGCTCTCCGCTGGTTGGAGTCATACCCGGCACAAAGGAAGGTGGTTGTTGGGGTTGGAGGTCAATCATCTCAGCTCCAGGATATCACTGCAGGAGTTCCTCAGGGTAGTGTCCTCGGCCCAGCCATCTTCAGCTGCTTCATCAATGACCTCCCTTCCAGAGGTGGGGATGTTTGCGGATGACTGCACAATGTTCAGCACCATTCACAACTCCTCAGACACTGAAGCAGCCAGTGTCCAAATGCAGCAAGACCTGGACAATATCCAGGCTTGGGGCTGATAAGCAGTAAGTTACATTCACGCCACACAAGGGCCAGGCAATGACCATCTCCTACAGGAGAGGATCTAACCATCGCCCTTTGACATTCAATGGCATTACCATCGCTGAATCCCCACAATCAACATCCTGGGGGTTACCATTGAAACTGAACTGGACTAGCCACATTGAATGGCGGAGCAGACTCGATGGGCCGAGTGGCCTAATTCTGCTTCTATGTCTTATGGTCTTATGTTAGACCGCCATAACTCCTGATCCCCTTATTAATCAAGAACCTGTCTATCTCTGTCTTAAAGACACTCAGTGAATTGGCCTCCACAGCCTTCTGTGGCAAAGAGTGCCACAGATTCACCACCCTCTGGCTGAATAAATTCCTCCTCATCCCTGTTATAAAGAATCGTCCCTTCAGTCTGAGATTGTGTCCTCTGGTTCTAGTTTTTCCTACAAGTGGAAACATTCTCTCCACGTCCACTCTATCCAGGCCTCGCAGTATCCTGTAAGTTTCAATAAGATCCCCCCTCATCCTTCTAAACTCCAACGAGTACAGACCCAGAGTCCTCAGCCGTTCCTCATACAACAAGCTCTTCATTCCAGGGATCGTTCTTGTGAACCTCCTCTGGACCTTTTCCAAGGCCAGCACATCCTTCCTTAGATACGGGGCCCAAAACTGCTCACAATACTCCAAATGGGGTCTGACCAGAGCCTTATACAGCCTCAGAAGTACATCCCTGGTCCTGTATCCTAGCCCTCTTGACATGAATGCTAACATTGCATTTGCCTTCCTAACTGCCGACTGAACCTGCAGGTTAACCTTAAGAGAATCATGAACAAGGACTCCCAAGTCCCTTTGTGCTTCTGCCTTCCGAAGCATTTCCCCATTTAGAAATAGTCTATGTTTAAATTCCTCTTTCCAAAGTGCATAACCTCACACATTTCCACATTGTATTCCATCTGCCACTTCATTGCCCACTCTCCTAGCCTGTCCAAATCCTTCTGTTCTGAAGCCCCCCTGCTTCCTCAATACTACCTGTCCCTCTTCTTTGTATCATCTGCAAACTTAGCAACAGTGCCTTCAGTACCTTCCTCCAGATCATTAATGAATATTGTGAAAAGTTGTGGTCCCAGCACAGACTCCTGAGGCAGACCACTAGTCACCAGCTGCCATCCTGAAACAGACCCCTTTACCCCCACTCTCTGCCTTCTGCCAGTCAGCCAATCCTCTATCCATGCCAGGATCTTACCCTGAACACCATGGGCTCTGAACTTATTCATAATTTCCCGTCTTCTGCCTCTCTCCCTTCTTAAACAGTGGTGTTACATTAGCCACTTTCCATTCCTTTGGGAACCTCACTGCCTCCAGTGATTCCTGAAAGATCATCACTAATCCCTCCACAATCTCCTCAGCTATCTCTTTTGGAACCCTGGGGTGTAGTCCATCCGGTCCAGGTGACTTATCCACCTTCAGACCTTTCAGTTTCCCCAGAACCTTCTCCTTAGTGATGGTCACTGCACTCACCTCTGCCCCCTGGTTCATACAGGGGAAATATACCGTAAATGCCAAAACCCTGAGGAATATAGAAAGTCAGAGAGATCTGGGTGTACAGGTCCACAGATCTTTGAAACTGGCAACACAAGTGGACAAGGTAGTCAAGAAAGCATCCGGAATGCTGGCCTTCATTGGACGGGGCATCGAGGAGAAAAACTGGCAAGTCATGTTGCAGTTGGATAGAACCTTGGTAATTGTTGTATAGAACCATGGAATATTGCGCACAATTCTGGTCGCCACACTACCAGAAGGATGTGGAGGCTTTGGAGAGGGTGCAGAGGAGGTTTACCAGGATGTTGCCTGGTCTGGAGGGTGTTAGCTGTGCGGAAAGGCTGAATAGACTCGGACTGTTTTCATTAGAACGACGGAGGTTGAGGGGCGACCTGATAGAGGTCTACAAGATTATGAGGGGCATGGATAGAGTGGATGGGCAGGCACCCTTTCCCAGGGTGGAGGGGTCAGTCACCAGGGGGCATAGGTTTCAGATCTGCAGGGCAAAGTTTAGAGGAGATGTGCGAGGCAGGTTTTTTACACAGAGGGTGGTGAGTGCCTGGAACGCGTTGCCGGGGAGGTTGTGGAAGCAGATACATTAACGGCGTTCAAAAGGCATCTTGACAAACACATGGATAGGGTGGGTATAGAGGGATACCGTACAAGGGAGCGCTGAGGCCAAGGGAGGTATCATGACCGGGACAGACTTGGAGGGCCGAAGGGCCAGTTCCTGTGCTGTATTGTTCTTTGTTTCAGATTTCACCAACTTTCTGTGGTTCCACAGATAACTTCCCTCCATTGCCCTTGAGTGGGCCAACTCTTTCTCTTGCTACCCTCTTGCTCCTAATAAATGCATAAAATGGCTTGTGTTTCTCCTTGACCATGTTTGCTGAAGTCATTTCTTGGCCCCTTTTAGCCGTCCTAATTCCACGTTTAAGTTCCTTCCTACTTTCACTGTTCTCCTCAAGGGGCTTTGTCAGTTTTTCGATGCCTAGACCTATCGCATGCTTCCTTTTTCCTTTTGACTAAGCTGACAATTTCCCTTGTCAGCCATGGCATTTCTGTCCTTCATTTTTGCGGTAGAACAGCAGGGTAGCACAGTGGTTAGCACAGTTGCTTCACAGCTCCAGGGTACCAGGTTCGATTCCCGGCTGGGTCACTGTCTGTACGGAGTCTGCACGTTCTCCCCATGTATTCGTGGGTTTCCTCCGGGTGCTCCGGATTCCTCCCACAGTCCAAAGACGTACAGGTTATGTGGATTGGCCCTGATAAATTGCCCTGAGTGTCTGGAAGGAGGTGTTTAGGGTAATCTCTAAAGTGGTGCACGTGAAACTCGACCCGAGCCCCCGGGAGGCCATATTCGGGGTGTCGGACCAGCCAGGATTGGAAACGGGTACGGAGGGAGATGTTGTAGCCTTCGCCTCGTTGATCGCCCGAAGGCAGAC
The DNA here is from genome assembly GCF_902713615.1 of Scyliorhinus canicula. Classification (NCBI taxonomy): domain Eukaryota; kingdom Metazoa; phylum Chordata; class Chondrichthyes; order Carcharhiniformes; family Scyliorhinidae; genus Scyliorhinus; species Scyliorhinus canicula. The sequence continues at coordinate 7,511,278 of NC_052148.1, read as the reverse complement.
CCTGTTGGGATGGAGATCAGCCTCTCCACCCTGTGCCCTGACGTGGCGGGGGGACCTGCTAGAATTCTAGACTCTTGAGAAGGTTAAGTTTGAACTGAGGGGAAGGATGGAGGGGTTCTACAATTCATGGGCGTTATTCATTATGCACTTTCAAGAATTGGATTACATCGAACCTTCGGGGGGGAGAGTTAGAACATAGAACATAGAACAGTACAGCACAGAACAGGACCTTCGGCCCTCAATGTTGTGCCGAGCCATGATCACCCTACTCAAACCCACGTATCCACCCTATACCCGTAACCCAACAACCCCCCCCCTTAACCTTACTTTTTTTTATTAGGACACTACGGGCAATTTATCATGGCCAATCCACCTAACCCGCACATCTTTGGACTGTGGGAGGAAACCGGAGCACCCGGAGGAAACCCACGCACACAGGGGGAGGACGTGCAGACTCCACACAGACAGTGACCCAGCCGGGAATCGAACCTGGGACCCTGGAGCTGTGAAGCATTGATGCTAACCACCATGCTACCCTGCTGCCCCTGACAGTTGAGGGGAGGGGGGCTGACTGTATCTGTTAACGGTGACGATGGGTGATCCCTGATTCCTTTTTGTTATATCTTTATGTTAACATGCAGGCTGCGGTTTGGGGGTTAGGTGGAAGGATTGGTTTGTTGTTGTTGTTATGGGGATTGACATTACATTCGTTACTGATTATTGTTTATTGTTGGGTGTAAATTTGGGAGAAAATGTGAAAAAGGAGAATAAAAATATTTTAAAAACAAGAATTTCCCTTAGTGTCCAAAAGGTTAGGTTGGGTTACTAAGTTCCGGGGATAAGGGGGAGGCGCGGGATTGGGTGGGGTGCACTTTCCAGGGATCGGTGCGGACTTGTTGGGTCGAATGGCCTCCTTCTGCACTGTAAATTCTAACATTATATGATTGTATCCAGTCCTGCACTCCAGTCAACTTAAAAATCATCCCGCATGTCAGACGTAGATTTGCCCTCAAATAGCCGCTCCCAATCCACATTTCCCAGTTTCTGTCTAGTTTAGATGTAACTAGCCCTCGCCCAATTAAGCACCCTCACCCGTGGGCCACTCTTGCCCTCATCCATGGCTATTCGAAATCTTCTGGAATTAGGGTGATCCATATATCTAAAGCCCTCCCTCCGACACCAGCTCTTTCGCCAAGTGTTCAACCAGACCATCTCCCTGTGCCAAGCCTCACTAACACATGCCACGGGGGAGTCATCCTGTCATTATTACTTTGGACATCCTGCATTTTAGCCCCTGACCTAACTCCCTGAATTGTCTTTGCAGGACCTCTTCTCTCTCCCTGCCTATTTCATTCCTACCAATGTGCACAATAATGTCATGAGAATGTGGCTTTAAGAAATATTTGGCTGCTCATGTTACTGCAGTGATGTCAGAGTGTGGGTGGAGCCTGAGCTGTGGCTGCAGTGATGTCAGAGTGTGGGTGGAGCTGAGCTCTGGCTGCAGTGATGTCAGAGTGTGGGTGGAGCTGAGCTCTGGCTGCAGTGATGTCAGAGTGTGGGTGGAGCTGAGCTCTGGCTGCAGTGATGTCAGAATGTGGGTGGAGCTGAGGTCTGGCTGCAGTGATGTCAGAGTGTGGGTGGAGCCTGAGCTCTGGCTGCAGTGATGTCAGAGTGTGGGTGGAGCTGAGCTCTGGCTGCAGTGATGTCAGAGTGTGGGTGGAGCTGAGCTCTGGCTGCAGTGATGTCAGAGTGTGGGTGGAGCTGAGCTCTGGCTCTGCTTTTTAGTTTCACTTTGAGAAAAGCTTGGGTGTGTCTGTGTTTTTTGGTTTTGTTTTCAGTGTTGGAGCTGAAGCCAGACACAGCAGGTGTACTGTTGTTCTATCTGCCATGAAAAGGCTATCTCTTGATCATTTGGTGAATCCAGAATTATAAATGTTCTCAGTAGTGAATGTAAACCTGATGTGCTTCTGTTAAAAGGCATTTCTTTTGTCTTCTGGATGTTGTTTGGGAAGTTATTAAGGATTACTTAGTGTTGTATTCTTTGGGGGTTGTATTTGAATTGATGGTTGCTAAGATGTTCACTGTATGTTCTAAAAAGGTTAATTTGAGTTCATAGAATAAATATTGTTTTGCTGTAAAAATAATTTTCCATTTCTGCTGTATCACATCTGTAGAGTGGGCCGTGTGCTCCCCACACCACAATCTATTAAAGTTGTGGGTCAGGTGAACTCCATGATACACTTTGGGGTTCCCTAAATTCTGGCCCATAACAATAATAATAATAATCTTTATTAGTGTCACAAGTAGGCTTACATTAACACTGCAATGAAGTTACTGTGAAAATTCCTTAGTTGCCACATTTTGGCGCATGTTCGGGTACACAGAGGGAGAATTCAGAATGTCCAATTCACCTAACAGCACGTCTTTCGGGAATTGTGGGAGGAAGCCGGAGCACCCGGAGGAAACCCACGCAGACACGGGGAGAACATGCAGACTCTGCACAGAAAGTGACCCAAGCCAGGAATCAAACCTGGGACCCTAGAGCTATGAAGCAACAGTGCTAACCACTGAGCTACCGTGCTACCCACAGTGACATCTGTCTCTTTACCCTCCTGTTTCAGGATGCTCTGTAGCTGTTCAGAGACATCCAGAACCCTGGCACCAGGGAGGCAACACGGCATCCTAGAGTCCCGTTTGCAACCACAGAAATGCCTTTCTGTGCCTCTGACTATCGAGTCTCCGACTACTGTCACTTGCCCAGACTTCGCCCAACACCGCTCGACAGCAGAATCAGTTATGGTCACTAAGCCCAAAATGCCCCACTGAAACATCAATCACCTGGCCTGGCTCTTTCCCCAATACCAAGTCGAGTATTATCTCCACCCTGGTCTGATCATCAACATACTGTATCAAAAAGCCCCCCCCCGAGACACATCTAACAAATTGCTCTTCCCCCGAGCCCCTGCCAATATGGGGCACGTTAAAATCACCCATCACAATTACCCAGCTTTTTCACACCTTTTCATTATCTAACTACAGAACTGTTCCTCTGTGTCCTGCGGGCTGTTGGGAGGTCTATACAAAACTCCCAACATTGTGATTTCACCCTCCTTATTCCTGAGCCCCACCCATAATGCCTCACTACAAGATCCCTCCAATGTGTCATCCCTCAACACAGCTGTGATCTGCTCCCTAATCAGCAATGTCACTCCCCCACCTCGTTTCTTTCCCCTTCTGTCCCGTCTAAAACAATATCTCGGAATGTTAAGCTGCCAGTCCCATCCCTCCTTTAACCATGTCTCTGTAATTAAAATAACATCGTAGTCCCATGCAGCATTCCAGGCTCTCAGTTTATCTGTCTTACCTGTTATACCTCTTGCCTCGAAGCAAACGCACTCCAGACCTGTAATCCCGCTGAGCCCTGTGGCCTCCCTCTGCCTGCTCTTACTCTGCACTATGTTTATCCCAGTCTCACTTTTCCCACAGTCTCTGCACATACTGGCCTGCTGTTCCGGTCCCCACACCCCTGCCACACCAGTTTAAACCCTCCCGAATAACACTAGCAAACTCCCCCCCAGGATGTTGCTGCCCCTCCAGTTCAGCTGCAACCCATACAGATCCCATCTTCCCCAGAAGACATCCCAGTGATCCACATAAGAACATAAGAACATAAGAACTAGGAGCAGGAATAGGCCATCTGGCCCCTCGAGCCTGCTCCGCCATTCAATTAGATCATGGCTGATCTTTTGTGGACTCAACTCCACTTTCCGGCCCGAACACCATAACCCTTAATCCCATTATTCGACAAAAAACTATCTATCTTCACCTTAAAAACATGTAATGAAGGAGCTTCAACTGCTTCACTGGGCAAGGAATTCCATAGATTCACAACCCTTTGGGTGAAGAAGTTCCTCCTAAACTCAGTCCTAAATCTACTTCCCCTTATTTTGAGGCTATGTCCCTAGTTCTGCTTTCACCCGCCAGTGGAAACAACCTGCCCGCATCTATCCTATCTATTCCCTTCATAATTTTTAATGTTTCTATAAGATCCCCCCTCATCCTTCTAAATTCCAAAGAGTACAGTCCCAGTCTACTCAACCTCTCCTCATAATCCAACCCCTTCAGCTCTGGGATTAACCTAGTGAATCTCCTCTGCACACCCTCCAGCACCAGTACGTCCTTTCTCAAGTAAGGAGACCAAAACTGAACACAATACTCCAGGTGTGGCCGCACTAACACCTTATACAATTGCAACATAACCTCCCTAGTCTTAAACTCCACCCCTCTAGCAATGAAGGACAAAATTCCATTTGCCTTCTTAATCACCTGTTGCACTTGTAAACCAACCTTCTGTGACTCATGCACTAGCACACCCAAGTCTCTCTGAACAGCGGCACGCTTTAATATTTTATCGTTTAAATAATAATCCCGTTTGCTGTTATTCCTACCAAAATGGATAACCTCACATTTGTCAACATTGTATTCCATCTGCCAGACCCTAGCCCATTCACTTAAGCTATCCAAATCCCTCTGCAGACTTCCAGTATCCTCTGCACTTTTCGCTTTACCACTCATCTTAGTGTCATCTGCAAACTTGGACACATTGCCCTTGATCCCCAACTCCAAATCATCTATGTAAATTGTGAACAATTGTGGGCCCAACACGGATCCCTGAGGGACACCACTAGCTACTGATTGCCAACCAGAGAAACACCCATTTATCCCAACTCTTTGCTTTCTATTAATTAACCAATCCTCTATCCATGCTACTACTTTACCCTTAATGCCATGCATCTTTATCTTATGCAGCAACCTTTTGTGTGGCACCTTGCCAAAGGCTTTCTGGAAATCCAGATATACCACATCCATCGGCTCCCCGTTATCTACTGCACTGGTAATGTCCTCAAAAAATTCCACTAAATTAGTTAGGCATGACCTGCCCTTTATGAACCCATGCTGCGTCTGCCAAATGGGACAATTTCTATCCAGATGCCTCGCAATTTCTTCCTTGATGATAGATCCAGCATCTTCCCTGCTACCGAAGTTAAACTCACTGGCCTATAATTTCCTGCTTTCTGCCTACCTCCTTTTATAAACAGTGGCGTCACGTTTGCTAATTTCCAATCCACCGGGACCACCCCAGAGTCTAGTGAATTTTGGTAAATTATCACTAGTGCATCTGTAATTTCCCTCGCCATCTCTTTTAGCACTCTGGGATGCATTCCATCAGGACCAGGAGACTTGTCTACCTTTAGCCCCATTAGCTTGCCCATCACTCCCTCCTTAGTGATAACAATCATCTCAAGGTCCTCACCTGTCATAGCCTCATTTCTATCAGTCGCTGGCATGTTATTTGTGTCTTCCGCTGTGAAGACAGACCCAAAAAACCTGTTCAGTTCCTCAGCCATTTCCTCATTTCCCATTATTAAAACTCCCTTCTCTTCCTCTAAAGGACCAATATTTATCTCAGCCACTCTTTTTTGTCGTATATATTTGTAAAAACTTTTACTGTCTGTTTTTATATTCTGAGCAAGTTTACTCTCATCCTCTACCTTACTCTTCTTTATAGCTTTTTTAGTAGCTTTCTGTTGCCCCCTAAAGATTTCCCAGTCCTCTCATCTCCCAGCAATCTTTGCCACTTTATATGCTTTTTCCTTCAATTTGATACTCTCCCTTATTTCCTTAGATATCCACGGTCGATTTTCCCTCTTTCTTCCATCCTTCCTTTTTGTTGGTATAAACCTTTGCTGAGCACTGTGAAAAATCGCTTGGAAGGTTCTCCACTGTTCCTCAACTGTTCCACCATAGTCTTAGCTCCCAGTCTACCTTAGCTAGTTCTTCTCTCATCCCCTTGTAATCTCCTTTGTTTAAACACAAAACACTAGTATTTGATTTTACTTTCTCACCCTCCATCTGTATTTTAAATTCCACCATATTGTGATCGCTCCTTCCGAGAGGATCCCTAACTATGAGATCATGAACCAATCCTGTCTCATTACACAGGACAAGATCTAGGACCGCTTGTTCCCTCGTAGGTTCCATTACATACTGTTCTAGGAAACTATCGCAGATACAATCTATAAACTCCTCCTCTAGGTTGCCTTGACCGACCTGGTTAAACCAATCGACATGTAGATTAAAATCCCCCATGATAACTGCTGTACCATTTCTACATGCATCAGTTATTTCTTTGTTTATTGCCTGCCCCACCATATCGTTACTATTTGGTGGCCGATAGACTACTCCTATCAGTGACTTTTTCACCTTACTATTCCTGATTTCCACCCAAATGGATTCAACCTTATCCTCCATAGCACCGATGTCATCCCTTACTATTGCCCGGATGTCATCCTTAAATAACAGAGCAACACCACCTCCCTTACCATCCACTCTGTCCTTCCGAATAGTTTGATACCCTCGGATATTTAACTTCCAGTCGTGACCATCCTTTAACCATGTTTCAGTAATGGCCACTAAATCATAGTCATTTACGATGATTTGTGCCATCAACTCATTTACTTTATTCCGAATACTACGAGCATTCAGGTAAAGTACACTTATGTTGGTTTTTTTTACCACTGTTTTGAATCTTAACATCTCCAGTTTTATTCCTTTTGTTATTACTGGGCCTATTCACTGAGCTCCCCTCAGTCACTGTACCTTGTACTGTCGCCCTTTTAGATTTTTGACTATGTCTTCTCTGCCTTGCACTTTTCCCCTTTTCCTTTTGCTTCTGTCCCTGTTTTACTACCTTCCAACTTCCTGCATCGGTTCCCATCCCCCTGCCACATTAGTTTAAACCCTCCCCAACAGCTCTAGAAAACACCCCCCCTAGGACATCGCTTCCAGTCCTGCCCAAGTGCAGACCGTCCGGTTTGTACTGGTCCCACCTCCCCCAGAACCGGTCCCAATACCCCAGGAATTTGAATCCCTCCCTCTTGCACCATTTCTCGAGCCACGCATTCATCCTATCTATCCTGACATTCCTACTCTGACTAGCTCGTGGCACTGGTAGCAATCCTGAGATTACTACCTTTGAGGTCCTACTTTTTAGTTTAACTCCTAACTCCCTGAATTCCGCTTGTAGGACCTCATCCCATTTTTTACCTATATCGTTGGTGCCTATGTGCACCACGACAGCTGACTGTTTACCCTCCCCCCCCCCCAGAATGTCCTGCAGCCGCTCCGAGACATCCTTGACCCTTGCACCAGGGAGGCAACATGTAATCCTGGAGTCTCTATTGCGCCCACAGAACCGCCTGTCTATTCCCCTTACGATCGAGTCCCCTATCACTATAGCCCTGCCATTTTTCTTCCTGCCCTGCTGTGCAGCAGAGCCAGCCACGGTGCCATGAACCTGGCTGCTGCTGCCTTCCCCTGGTGAGCCATCTCCCTCAACAGTATCCAAAGCGGTATATCTGTTTTGCAGGGAGATGACCGCATGGGACACCTGCACTGCCTTCCTACTCTTGCTCTTTCTTTTGGTCACCCATTTTCCATCTCCCTCAGTAACCTTCACCTGCGGTGTGACCAACTCGCTAAACGTGCTATCCACGACCTCCTCAGCATCGCGGATGCTCCAAAGTGAGTCCATCCGCAGCTCCAGCGCCGTCAAGCGGTCTAACAAGAGCTGCAACTGAACACACTTCTTGCACGTGAAGGAGCCAGGGACAGTGGACGTGTCCCTGAGCTCCCACATCGCACACGAGGAGAATGACATGGGTCTGGGGTCTCCTGCCATGTCTTAAACCCTTGGTAAACTTAAACAACTAGAATTTTAAAATAAAAATAAATAAGGAAGGACACAAGTGAAATGTGGAACTTGTTCAAGGAACAGGTACTGCGTGTCTTTGATATGTATGTCCCTGTCAGGCAGGGAAGAGATGGTCGAGTGAGGGAACCATGGTTGACAAGAGAGGTTGAATGTCTTGTTAAGAGGAAGAAGGAGACTTATGTGAGGCTGAAGAAACAAGGTTCAGACAGGGCGCTGGAGGGATACAAGATAGCCAGGAGGGAACTGAAGAAAGGGATTAGGAGAGCTAAGAGAGGGCATGAAAAATCTTTGGCGGGTAGGATCAAGGAAAACCCCAAGGCCTTTTACACATATGTGAGAAATATGAGAATGACTAGAGCGAGGGTAGGTCCGATTAAGGACAGTAGCGGGAGATTGTGTATTGAGTCTGAAGAGATAGGAGAGGTCTTGAACAAGTATTTTTCTTCAGTATTTACAAACGAGAGGGGCCATATTGTTGGAGAGGACAGCGTGCAGCAGACTGATAAGCTTGAGGAGATACTTGTCAGGAAGGAAGATGTGTTGCGCGTTTTGAAAAACTTGAGGATAGACAAGTCCCCCGGGCCTGACGGGATATATCCAAGGATTCTATGGGAAGCAAGAAATGAAATTGCAGAGCCGTTGGCAATGATCTTTTCGTCCTCACTGTCAACAGGGGTGGTACCAGAGGATTGGAGAGTGGCGAATGTCGTGCCCCTGTTCAAAAAAGGGAATAGGGATAACCCTGGGAATTACAGGCCAGTTAGTCTTACTTCGGTGGTAGGCAAAGTAATGGAAAGGGTACTGAGGGATAGGATTTCTGAGCATCTGGAAAGGCATTGCTTGATTAGGGATAGTCAGCACGGATTTGTGAGGGGTAGGTCTTGCCTTACAAGTCTGATTGAATTCTTTGAGGAGGTGACCAAGCATGTGGATGAAGGTAAAGCAGTGGATGTAGTGTACATGGATTTTAGTAAGGCATTTGATAAGGTTCCCCATGGTAGGCTTATGCAGAAAGTAAGGAGGCATGGGATAGTGGGAAATTTGGCCAGTTGGATAACAAACTGGCTAACCGATAGAAGACAGAGAGTTGTGGTGGATGGCAAATATTCAGTCTGGAGCCCAGTTATCAGTGGTGTACCGCAGGGATCAGTTCTGGGTCCTCTGCTGTTTGTGATTTTCATTAACGACTTGGATGAGGGAGTTGAAGGGTGGGTCAGTAAATTTGCAGATGATACGAAGATTGGTGGAGTTGTGGATAGTGAGGAGGGCTGTTGTCGGCTTCAAAGAGACATAGATAGAATGCAGAGCTGGGCTGAGAAGTGGCAGATGGAGTTTAACCCTGACAAGTGTGAGGTTGTCCATTTTGGAAGGACAAATCTGAATGCGGAATACAGGGTTAATGGTAGGGTTCTTGGCAATGTGGAGGAGCAGAGAGATCTTGGGGTCTATGTTCATAGTTCTTTGAAAGTTGCCACTCAAGTGGATAGAGTTGTGAAGAAGGCCTATGGTGTGCTAGCATTCATTAGCAGAGGGATTGAATTTAAGAGCCGTGAGGTGATGATGCAGCTGTACAAAACCTTGGTCAGGCCACATTTGGAGTACTGTGTGCAGTTCTGGTCACCTCATTTTAGGAAGGATGTGGAAGCTTTGGAAAAGGTGCAAAGGAGATTTACCAGGATGTTGCCTGGAATGGAGAGTAGGTCATACGAGGAAAGATTGAGGGTGCTAGGCCTTTTCTCATTAGAACGGAGAAGGATGAGGGGTGACTTGAGAGGTTTATAAGATGATCAGGGGAATAGATAGAGTAGACAGTCAGAGACTTTTTCCCCGGGTGGAACACACCATTACAAGGGGACATAAATTTAAGATAAATGGTGGAAGATATAGAGGGGATGTCAGAGGTAGGTTCTTTACCCAGAGAGTAGTGGGGGCATGGAATGCACTACCTGTGGTAGTAGTTGAGTCGGAAAATTTATGGACCTTCAAGCGGCTATTGGATAGGTACTTGGATTAGGGTAGAATAAGGGAGTGTAGGTTAACTTCTTAAGGGCAGCACGGTAGCATTGTGGATAGCACAATTGCTTCACAGCTCCAGGGTCCCAAGTTCGATTTCGACTTGGGTCACTGTCTGTGTGGAGTCTGCACATCCTCCATGTGACTGCGTGGGTTTCCTCCGGGTACTCCGGTTTCCTCCCACAGTCCAAAGATGTGCAGGTTGGGTGGATTGGCCATGAAAAATTGTCCAAAATACTATGATTAACCTAGGACAAAAGTTCGGCGCAACATCGTGGGCCGAAGGGCCTGTTCTGTGCTGTATTTCTCTATATCTAAATTAGACAATGAAAAGAAAAAGAGAGACTACTTACCAGTCACTTACCAGGATTAAAAAGCACCTCCTCACACTCTGCACCGATTTACCTCACTGCACCAAATTACCAAGTTTCAATCCCCCACTCTGGATGAGTCTCACTCCGGATGTGTCTCCTGGAAAAGTGCTAGCTTACTGTGTGCGCTGTCTGTCTGTCTTTTATACAGACCTCAGCTAACCGATGACTCAAAAAATACCTTAACTTCAAAGAGAAGAATACAATGTGCCCCTAAACAGGCCTCAGGTGATTGACAGATAACTGCCTCTCAGCAATTAGGGTGGGGACAGCTTCAACCAATCAGACACTAAGCTCCACACTGCACTTTTAACTGAAAAACAGCAGAATTAGATTTTCCACTTACCTTTGCTGATTTACCTCACTGCACCAAATTAACAAGTTTCAATCCCCCACTCTGGATGAGTCTCACTCCGGATGTGTCTCCTGGAAAAGTGCTCAGCATATCTAAAGCCCTCCCTCTGACTCCAGCTCTTTAGCCCCGTGTTCAACTGGACCATCTCCCTGTCCCAAACGTCATTAGCACGCGGCACGGGGAGTAATCCGGACATTATTACTTTGGGCATCCTGCATTTTAGCTCCTGACCTAACTCCCTGAATTGTCTTTGCAGGACCTCTTCCCTCACCCTGCCTATTTCATTCGTACCTATGTGGCCAATAATAATCTTAATTAGTGTCACAAGTAGGCTTACATTAACACTGCAATGAAGTTACTGTGAAAAGCCCCCAGTCGCCACGTTCCGGTGCCTGTTCAGGGACACAGAGAGACAATTCAGAATGTCCAAATTATCTAACAGCACGTCTTTCGGGACTTGTGGGAGTGTAACACACTGGCACTGTTTAGGTACAGGAACAGTCTGTGATACAAGCTGGGTATTGAAGCTGAGACCCTGGCACTGTGAAGCAACAGTGCTAACCACAGTGCTACCATGCTGCCTACAATGACAGGAATAGGATTGCTTTAGAATGTATCACACTGGCTCTGTTTAGGTACAGGAACAGCATTGTTTTAGAGTGTATCACACTGACACTGTTTAGGTACAGGGACAGCATTGTTTTAGAGTGTATCACACTGACACTGTTTAGCTACAGGAACAGCATTGTTTTAGAGTGTATCACACTGACACTGTTTAGGTACAGGGACAGCATAGTTTTAGAGTGTATCACACTGGCTCTGTTTAGGTACAGGAACAGCATTTTAGAGTGTATCACACTGGCTCTGTTTAGGTAGAGGAACAGCATTGTTTTAGAGTGTATCACACTGACACTGTTTAGGTACAGGAACAGCATTGTTTTAGAGTGTATAACACTGGCTCTGTTTAGGTACAGGAACAGCATTGTTTTAGAGTGTTCCACACTGGCACTGTTTAGGTACAGGGACAGCATTGTTTTAGAGTGTATCACACTGACACTGTTTAGGTACAGGAACAGCATTGTTTTACAGTGTATCACACTGACACTGTTTAGGTACAGGAACCACATTGTTTTAGAGTGTATCACACTGGCTCTGTTTAGGTACAGGAACAGCATTGTTTTACAGTGTATCACACTGACACTGTTTAGGTACAGGAACAGCATTGTTTTAGAGTGTATCACACTGGCACTGTTTAGGTACAGGAACAGCATTGTTTTAGAGTGTATAACACTGGCTCTGTTTAGGTACAGGAACAGCATTGTTTTAGAGTGTATCACACTGACACTGTTTAGGTACAGGAACAGCATTTTAGAGCGTATCACACTGGCTCTGTTTAGGTAGAGGAACAGCATTGTTTTAGAGTGTATCACACTGACACTGTTTAGGTACAGGAACAGCATTGTTTTAGAGTGTATCACACTGACACTGTTTAGGTACAGGGACAGCATTGTTTTAGAGTGTATCACACTGGCACTGTTTAGGTACAGGAACAGCATTGTTTTAGAGTGTATCACACTGACACTGTTTAGGTACAGGGACATAATTTTTTTAGAGTGTATCACACTGACACTGTTTAGGTACAGGGACAGCATTGTTTTAGAGTGTATCACACTGGCTCTGTTTAGGTACATGAACAGCATTGTTTTAGAGTGTATCACACTGGCTCTGTTTCGGTACAGGGACAGCATTGTTTTAGAGTGTATCACACTGGCTCTGTTTAGGCACAGGAACAGCATTGTTTTAGAGTGTATCACACTGACACTGTTTAGGTACAGGAACAGCATTGTTTTAGAGTGTATCACACTGACTCTGTTTAGGTACAGGGACAGCATTGTTTTAGAGTGTATCACACTGACACTGTTTAGGTACTGGAACAGCATTGTTTTAGAGTGTATCACACTGGCTCTGTTTAGGTACAGGAACAGCATTAGAACATAGAACATAGAACGATACAGCGCAGTACAGGCCCTTCGGCCCACGATGTTGCACCGACATGGGAAATCAAAAACTAAAGGCCATCTAACCTACACTAGAACATAGAACATTGAACATAGAACAGTACAGCACAGAACAGGCCCTTCGGCCCTCGATGTTGTGCCGAGCAATGATCACCCTACTCAAACCCACGTATCCACCCTATACCCGTAACCCAACAACCCCCCCCCCCCTTAACCTTACTTTTTAGGACACTACGGGCAATTTAGCATGGCCAATCCACCTAACCCGCACATCTTTGGACTGTGGGAGGAAACCGGAGCACCCGGAGGAAACCCACGCACACACGGGGAGAACGTGCAGACTGCACACAGACAGTGACCCAGCCGGGAATCGAACCTGGGACCCTGGAGCTGTGAAGCATTTATGCTAACCACCATGCTACCGTGCTGCCCCCAAATGCCATTATCATCCATATGCTTATCCAATAAACTTTTAAATGCCCTCAATGTTGGCGAGTTCACTACTGTTGCAGGTAGGGCATTCCACGGCCTCACCACTCTTTGCGTAAAAAAACCTACCACTGACGTCTGTCCTATATCTATTTCCCCTCAATTTAAGGCTATGTCCCCTCGTGCTAGCCACCTCCATCCGCTGGAGAAGGCTCTCACTGTCCACCTTATCTAACCCTCTGATCATTTTGTATGCCTCTATTAAGTCACCTCTGAACCTTCTTCTCTCTAACGAAAACAACGTCAAGTCCATCAACTTTTCCTCATAAGATTTTCCCTCCATACCAGGCAACATCCTGGTAAATCTCCTCTGCACCCGTTCCAAAGCTTCCACGTCCTTCTATAATGAGGCAACCAGAACTGTACGCAATACTCCAAATGCGGCCGTACCAGAGATTTGTTCAGCTGCAACATGACCTCATGGCTCCGGAACTCAATCCCTCTACCAATAAAGGCCAACACACCATAGGCCTTCTTCACAACCCTATCAACCTGGGTGGCAACTTTCAGGGATCTATGTACATGGACACCGAGATCCCTCTGCTCATCCACACTACCAAGAATTTTACCATTCGCCAAATATTCCGCATTTCTGTTATTCTTTCCAAAGTGAATCACCTCACACTTCTCCACATTAAACTCCATTTGCCACCTCTCAGCCCAGCTCTGCAGCTTATCTATGTCCCTCTGTAACCTGCAACATCCTTCCGCACTGTCTACAACTCCACCGACTTTAGTGTCGTCTGCAAATTTACTCACCCAACCTTCTGTGCCCTCCTCTAGGTCATTTATAAAAATGACAAACAGCAACGGCCCGAGAACAGATCCTTGTGGTACGCCACTCGTAACTGAACACCATTCTGAGCATTTCCCATCAACTACCACTCTCTGTCTTCTTTCAACTAGCCAATTTCTGATCCACATCTCTAAATCACCCTCAATCCCCAGCCTCCGAATTTTCTGCAATAGACGACCGTGGGGAACCTTATCAAACGCTTTACAGAAATCCATATCAGTTGATCCACATCAACTGCTCTACCCTCGTCTACCTGTTCAGTCACCTTCTCAAAGAACTAGATAAGGTTTGTGAGGCATGACCTACCCTTCACAAAACCATGCTGACTATCCCTAATCATATTATTCCTATCTAGATGATTATAAATCGTATCTCTTATAATCCTCTCCAAGACTTTACCCACAACAGACGTGAGGCTCACCGGCCTATAGTTACCGGGGTTATCTGTACTCCCCTTCTTGAACAAAGGGACCACATTTGCTATCCTCCAGTCCTCTGGCACTATTCCTGTAGCCAATGATGACATAAAAATCAAAGCCAAAGGCTCAGCAATCTCTTCCCTGGCTTCCCAGAGAATCCTAGGATAAATCCCATCAGGCCCCGGGGACTTATCTATTTTCACCTTGTCCAGAATTGCCAACACTTCTTCCCTACGCACCTGAATGCCATCTCTTCTAATAGCCTGGGTCTCAGCATTCTCCTCCACAACATTATCTTTTTCCTGAGTGAATACTGACGAAAAGTATTCATTTAGTATCTCGCTTATCTCCACAGCCTCCACACACAACTTCCCACCACTATCCTTGACTGGCCCTACTCTTACCCTAGTCATTCTTTTATTCCTGACATACCTATAGAAAGCTTTTGGGTTTTCCTTGATCCTACCTGCCAAAGACTTCTCATGTCCCATCCTTGCTCGTCTTAGCTCTCTCTTTAGATCCTTCCTCGCTTCCTTGTAACTATCAAGCGCCCCAACTGAAACTTCACGCCTCATCTTCACATAGGCCTCCTTCTTCCTCTTAACAAGAGATTCCACTTCTTTGGTAAACCACGGTTCCCTCGCTCGACCCCTTCCTCCCTGCCTGACTGGTACGTACTTATCAAGAACATGCAATAGCTGTTCCTTGAACAAGCTCCACATATCCAGTGTGCCCAACCCTTGCAGCCTACTTCTCCAACCTACACATCCTAAGTCATGTCTAATGGCATCATAATTGCCCTTCCCCCAGCTATAACTCTTGCCCTGCGGGGTATACTTATCCCTTTCCATCACTAACGTAAAGGTCACCAAATTGTGGTCACTGTTTCCAAAGTGTTTACGTACCTCCAGATCTAACACCTGGCCTGGTTCATTACCCAAAACCAAATCCAATGTGGCCTCGCCTCTTGTTGGCCTGTCAACATATTGTGTCAGGAAACCCTCCTGCACACATTATACAAAGAACGACCCATCTAATGTACTCGAACTATATATTTTCCAGTCAATATTTGGAAAGTTAAAGTCTCCCATAACAACTACCCTGTTACTTTCGCTCTTTTCCAGAATCATCTTCGCCATCCTTTCCTCTACATCCCTAGAACTATTAGGTGGCCTATAGAAAACTCCCAACAGGGTGACCTCTCCTTTCCTGTTTCTAACCTCAGCCCATACTACCTCGGAAGAAGAGTCCCCATCTAGCATCCTTTCCGCCACCGTAATACTGTCCTTGACTAGCAGCGCCACACCTCCCCCTCTTTTGCCCCCTTCTCTGAGCTTACTAAAACACCTAAACCCCGGAACCTGCAACAACCATTCCTGTCCCTGCTCTATCCATGTCTCTGAAATGGCCACAACATCGAAGTCCCAGGTACCAACCCATGCTGCCAGTTCCCCTACCTTATTTTGTATACTCCTGGCATTGAAGTAGACACACTTCAAACCACGTATCTGACCACTGGCACCCTCCTGCGAAGTCAAATCTGTGCTCGTGACCTCTATACTCTCAATCTCCCGTACCCTAAAACTACAATCCAGATTCCCATGCCCAGATAGAATGTATCACACTGACACTGTTTTGGTACAGGAACAGCATTGCTTTAGAGTGTATCATACTGGCACGGTTTAGGTACAGGAACAGCATTGTTTTAGAGTGTATCACACTGACACTGTTTAGGTACAGGATGTGGCGCTAACAATTATACTCAAAGCCAATAGACTAGTACAATAGGGGCTTTATTGCTGTACGATGTTGTCCCTCCATCTGCAACAGTAGACTAAGGGTCTGAGCAGCTCTCATACATTTATACATAAGCTCCCTGTGGACGGAGCTAGCCGGCAGGGGCTGACCGGAGGAACCTGTATTACAGGTACAGGCATACATCCCCCTACTGCAGTGCACATAACTACAGTGGTTATCTCACCACATTCGCCCCCTGTAAAAAATGAGTCCGGCGGGGGTGACATGTAACTCTAATACAAAGGATGCTATTTACAAGAGGGTCCAACAAGGAAAATCAAGAGTCCATCCGGTTAGCAGGTTACAGGTTGAGCCGAATCGGTGGTCGGACGTTCCGTTGTGATCGGCGTAGCTGTGGTGGTGACGTCGGCACAGGCGGTGATGGCCCCGATGGTGCAGGTGCTGGCGGTGTTGGTGCTGGCTGCTGGCGGGATGACTCCGAGAGCAAGCCAAAATCTTCCGTGTCCTCCAGGGTGTGTTGCACGTTTTGCTATGGGCGTAAAACGCGTTTATTGGGGTGTATTAACTTCCAAGTGCTTAACACCACTAGGCTCTGTTCTATGTATTTATTCAGCTTAGGAGTCGCCAGATGCCGTATAGACACCGTCACGAGTATTCCAAGGTCAAGTTCAAAGTAATAAAGACGATACACCGATTAGTAAGGTCCAAATGATAATATTTATTATACAGTAATAATAAATATTCATGCACACACTAAGAGACTAAGCTATGACTAAACTAAAGTAATCAGAATACTTATCTAACAGGAACAGGCAAGGTCAGGGAGCGAGGCCTTCGTCCTGGTCTTGGGCTGCAACCTTCAGCAAGCGTTCTGGTCACTGGGGGTTCTAGCGGGCTTAGTTCGCGTAGCGAGCGTCGTACTGGCACTTACGGTTCGGCGGCTGGTGCTCGACGGCTGGAGTCAGAGTGTATCTTCAAGTTCTTGGTCAGAGCCGGAGCACGGAAAAAGCAGACCGGACAACACGAGGTCCCTGTCTTTTATAGGGATCCCATTGTCCTTCCCTCTTCTTGGGCGGGCTTTAACCTTTGGATACCTATTGGGTCAATTCCTCATCGATACTGTTTTAATTCCCCAATGCGAGGGGGTCTCCGTGATGGGGGGGGGCGTTTCTTATGCCCTTTTGTTTGGAGGTTTCTGGTGCCTCGATGTCTGGGCCTTGATTCAAATGTGTCCATTCAGAATCAAATGTATCTATTGTGTGGGTGTTCAGGTCTGATTGCCTCATTAGCATGCAAAGCGTTTTGCCATTTGCACCTAGCTAAGGTCTTCTCACCTGAGCCCAAACTGGTTTCTGTTACTTGCAGAATGCAAAATGCTCTCTTTGCAGACTGCTGTTCTGGCTAAACTGTCTGTTTCCCAGCAGTCTTAGCGCTTGGCTTATTTTGTAGCTCAGCGTCCATTTTAGGTGGCTACATTCCCTCCTTGTGATCCTCACAATCAAAATATTGTGAAGGATCACCTATGTACGTCGCCTTGAGTGCATCTGGGTTGCCTTCTTTGTGTCCCCTGACCTCTTGCCTGTTCCTGGGCTACTCTATCTTAAACTATGGGAAGAAAATTTTTACCTTACATTTCTACTTGGCGCTATGTCAAAGGGGACATGCATTACCATAAACTGGGAACCTCTACCTATCACAATTATCCTTAACTTAACTTAAACATTTCCTCACACTCTAAAACCTTAACCATTCACACCACAACATCACATTTCCTAACTCGGCAGTCGAGTATAGGACAATACAATACAGGGTCGAATTTTTATTCATTACACAGTTCTTTATTCATCATGGGGCAAAGGGGATTGATGAAATCGGAAAATAGGAGATCGAACTCCATAGACGGAAGGGCAAGAACGGGAGGCTCTCCTTTTCCACTTCCTCAACCTGAGGGTCTGTACGATTATGCAGAGGATTGCAATCACTAGCAGTGATTCGATTACGTATGACATGGAGTACCATGTCATAAATTTTGTGCACCAGGTCTGAACCTCACTGATCAGAGCTGAGCACTGGGGAGTGGTTGTAAGGGAAACATTTACTGTGGGGGTTGTGGGGGAAACGTGTCTTGCTTCCACACAAACAAATATAACAGTTAACAACAATAGGTGAGCTTCCATCATCTTCAACTTGGTTTTCCTTCTTTCTTCCTCCTGTATGGACAATCCTTGCTTCGATCCCTGTCTCTTCCTTCGAAAGCTATGGGATCAAGCACAGTATCTGTCAATACACAGTTTAAGATCTTTACCTGTTAGTGCATCTGTCTTTTATATTCCGATTGACCCTTTAAAAATGACTGGCCAAGTCACACCCTGTGACTCCCCTCATTTTTTTTTCAAAAGCGAATTTGAAGACCAGAATACACCTAACAATCCTTCTTCTGCGAGCCGTCTCGCAGGCTTTGCTAGTTTACCATCCGAATGTTCCCGGATGTAAATAGCATGTGGGATGGCGGCCGAAGGGCTGCCTAACGAAAAATGAAAACAAAATTTTGAAAGAAACGTCCGAATGAGTTGCGTATGGGCCGCTACGGGTACGAGTTGGATGGGATCCCCGGGTAGGGCGTGCTGTGCCATACCCGAGCTTGGCTGACCAAAGTGGGTTCTCAGACAGGGCGGGTCCTCAGTGCCGTTTGTCCACTGCCTGAGTAACCTGGAGTAAAACGGGTACGAATGTGGTTACCGTGACTTGCAGCCTCTATTCACCGAATAGAGGGGCACCTAAAAACAAGGGAGCCAAGATGCTCCTTCATCTGAAAGCATGAGCTGGGCTTCAGACAATTTGGCTGATACGGTGAGCTGCTCACCATAGAAGTTCTCAGAGGTTTCGGCAGAGAAACTATTGGGTGTGTAAGGCTGTCACAAGTCTTACCACTTTGAAAAGATCTCCAATCAAACTGGGTTTTTGGAACCCAAGTTCTCAAAGGTATCGGCGGACAAGCTAACGTGTGTGTGAGGTGGTCACAATCTTTTCAGCTGAAAAGAAGATGTCCATCCTCCAACTGAACCATTTACATTTCCTGAAACAAAACAAACATAAAACGAAGACAAACATACGTGCAGGTTCCATCAGAAAGGACATCGTTTCCCTCAAACGATTCCTATTTTACATCATCTGGACACCTCACTTTTCCTCTGTCTCTGTGAACAGGGTCACAAAGGGGTTGCCGTATCGGGATTCAGACACCGTGTCGTCCTGCTCTCCCGGATCCCACACCCTTGTGTGGATCAGGCATGATATTTTCGAATTGTGTGACCGGGGGTCACTTTCGTCATTGCGGACAAGTCTGTATGAATTGTCCCTGTGCCATAGTGTTGTGTCAAGTGTGTTGTCGGGGTAGTCGGGGTCGGGTGGTGGGTCTGGGTTTTTAAGGTAAGTGACTTCCATGGGGTCACTGGAGTTGGGGTCGTAGTTGGTGCAGTGTGGGCTGTATGGCTGTGTGCTGTCGCTGTCCTCAGAGTCAGTGTCTGTCCTGCTGTCTCTGCTGTGGCAGCTTGTGGGCGTCTCAGGGCGTGGTCTGTTGTGGTCTGTGGGCGGAGTCGTGGGCGAGTCCGTGGATGAACTGGTCTGTGAGGGGGATGGTGGAAAAGTGTCTCTAGTGGGCGGGGTGAAGTGTTCTGCTGCATCTAGCAGTACATGATGAGCATGGTTAGACTGTGTTCCATATGCTTTAAGCTGGTTAATATGGAACCACGCGGTCTTCCCATTAGGATATTTTACCCTGTAAACTGAGGGGCTAATTTTATCCGAAATTGAGTAAGGGCCGGAATATTTTGGAGCCAAAAAACTGCTGGGGTTGTAAACAGATAACATTACCTGTTGCCCAACCTGGAATTCTGTGGGGTGTACGGTCTTATTAAAACAAGCGGTGCGTTGTTGACGGCGTTTCCCAAGCTGAACTGCGGCTGCAATCTGTGCAGACCTCACAGTCTCAACTAAGTCTTTAACCGTCTTTTCGTGTTTGAGGGCTGTCACCTCGGGGCTGGTCATGTCCAGTCCTAAAAGGAATTCTGTACCTTTCATAGGGCGTCCGGTCATGAGTGTGTGTGGTGTGTAGCCTGTGGAAGTGGAAACAGTGTTCCTTATGAACATGAGTGCAAATGGGAGCACTGAATCCCATGTGGAGTTATTCTCCTGAACCATTTTTCTAAGGGTAGTTTTTAGAGTCCGATTCATGCGCTCCACAATCCCGCTGGACTGTGGATGATACGCAATATGAAAATTCTGTTTTATTCCAAATATTGTCAGGACGTTCTTCATGACCCGTCCTGTAAAGTGAGATCCCTGGTCCGAATCAATACTTCGGGGTAAACCCCATCTCGTGAAGATGTGGTGGGTCAGGATCTTTGCAGCTGCCTTTGCTGTATTTGTTCTAGAGGGGAATGCCTCTACCCATTTGGTAAAGGTGTCGATGACCACCAGAACGTATTTATAGCCATTCCTGCAAGGGGGCAATGGTCCTATGAAATCGATCTGGAGGTTTGTCCAGGGGCCGTTAACTGGGCGAGTATGCCGAAGTTGTGCCTTCTTAGAATACCTCGCCGGGTTATTCTGTGCACAAATAAGGCAATTCTCAATATAATGCGTTACATCAGTCCTGAGATTAGGCCACCAACAGAGTTGCCTGAGGTGCCTCGTTGTTGCATCAATTCCCTGATGCCCGTGGTTATCATGGAATAAAGCAATCATTGCATTCCTGTCCTGCTGCGGGATCACATAAAGTTGTTCCTTAATGATCACACCCTCATGTGTGGTCAGTGCGTGTTTAAATCTCTCGTACTCTGGCACAAAGTTGCCTTTAAAAACCTCCCTGAGGTCCTTATCCTGCTTTTGTGCTGCTACAAGATCTTTAATATCTGTCTGTGAGATTTGGACTGCGCTCACAGGGGCGCTAGCTGGTGCGCTAGCTGGGGGGATCCATAAGTGTCCTCGCCTGGAACCTGCCTTAGCCAGTGCGTCGGCTTTTACATTCCCAGGGGGTGATGACCTATGGTGGCTTCTTACTTTTATTATTCCGAAGGTCCTGTCCCTCGCTTTTTCTAAAATATGCTGGAGTAGAGGGGCTGATGGAAGGGGTTTCCCGTCTGCGGAGACAAAACCTCGTGTCCTCCACAGGGGCAGAAAATCTGTTAAGCTATTGCAGACATATAAGCTGTCTGAATATATGTCTGCTGGGCTGGGGAAAGAAGCGGGGTGGTCCACTATATACGCTATGGCCGCGAGCTCTGCTGCCTGCGCGCCTAAGTGACCTGGTAGTTTTAGAGCGATTTCCTCGAGAGCGCGCCCCTGCGCGTCCTCGACATAGATGCCGCATCCTGTGATACGCTCACCATTTAATACTGTGGAGGAACCGTCCACGTATATCCTCAGTGGTCCACACGTGTCTGTGGGTTGGGGGCTTTGTTTTGGGTTCCCTATCTTCCTGGGGGGTGTTTTTGCGATAAAGGGTCCTGTGTTATGCAGGGGAGCTACAATTTCACAGTCATGGGGCTGTCCGGGGTATTGGAGGTTGTCTGCTAAATATGTGTGTGTGCGGGTCCGTTTTACTGTAATGTCCCGTCCTTGTAAAAGTAGGGTCCACCTAGCTGCCCTAATCTGGCTAACTGAACCGTCCTTCAGTCGACCGTCTAGTAGTAGCTGTGTGGGTGTATGTTCGGTTAGAATGGTGGTGGGGTTGAGTCCGGTGATGTATGAGAAATACTGCACTGCCCAGAAGACAGCAAGGAGGTGCCTCTCACAGGCAGAGAATCCTTGTTCTACCGGGTCTAACAGTCGGGAGGCATAAGCCACTGGTCTTAGCTGCTCGTGCCGTTCCTGAAGCAACACGGCCGAGACGGTCAGATCTGTGCTCGCTACCTCTATTGCATAGGGGGAAAGGTGGTCTGGGACTTGTCGCGCGGGTGCTGCGCTAAGGGCTCGTTTTAACTCCTCCACAGCCTCTGTATGCTGCGGAAGCCATTCCCAGGGGGCTCCTTTCTTAAGGAGGTCTGAGAGTGGGGCGGCTTTTGTCGCGAATCCGTCGATGTGGTTCCGACAATAGCCAACCAGTCCTAAAAACGACCGGAGGGCTGAAACATTTTGGGGAAGGGGCAATTTGACAATCGAATCAATTCTTTTGAATTCGATCTCGCGTTTGCCGTGTGTGATGATTGTTCCCAAATACATCACTTTAGTTTCCAAAATCTGGGCCTTTCTTGGGTTAACTTTACATCCAATTGAAGTCAACAGTTCCAGGAGTTCGGCCAGAAGCGTAATGTGCTCTGCCTTTGTGTCTGTCTGCAGTAGTAGGTCGTCTACATACTGTACCAGACATTCGGGGCGGGAGAATTTCTCTAAACCACTTGCCAACTGTCGGTGGAAAATGGAGGGGGAATTGTGGAATCCTTGTGGAAGGCATGTCCACGTATACTGCTGTGTTTTAAAAGTGAAGGCAAATTTGTACTGGCACGCTTTTGCCAATGGTATTGACCAGAATCCGTTACTGATGTCCAATACCGTGAAGTATTTGGAGTTGAGTCCCTGCTTGAGCATGGTCTCGGGACTAGTAGCTACCGTTGGGGCTACTGCGGGGGTGACTTTGTTGAGTTCCCGATAATTGATGGTCAGACGCCATGATCCATCGGGCTTCCTCACTGGCCAAATAGGGGCATTATTGGTCGAGGCTACCGTTCTGAGCACACCTTGCTCCAATAAGCTTCCTATCACCTTTTCTATTTCCACCTCTGCTTCCAGGGGAAATCTATACTGTTTCTGTGGTCGGGGGTCCTGTCCGGTAACGTGAACTGGTCCAGTCATTCTGCCACAGTCATGACGGTGACTTGCAAATGCTGTCCTGTGTTTGTTCAGTAGGGCTTTTATTTGTCTGTCGGTGTGGAGTGTAGTCAGGTCAAATGAGTACTCTCCCACTGCGCTAATCCGATTAGCGTAGTCTCCTACTGTGAGGGTGGCTGGTGCTCTGTCTGATCTAGCCATTCGCCAGACACACTGTTTCACTGGGTCGAACGACAGGCTATGGGCATTCATAAAATCTATCCCCAGGATGTGTTCTGCTGTCCGGGAAGATTTACTAAAACTACGGGGTGTTTGGTTGAGATGTTCCCTAGCTGGATCGCTACTGGTGCTGTGATATGTCCCTGCTGCGAGTGTCCGGTGAACCCGCTAAGTGTAATGGTGGATGTGGTCGGCCACGTGTGTGCGTGTGCCGTGGTCGTAGAGGTAATGGTGGTGCGGGAGCCTCCTGTGTCCCACAGTAACTCTATGGGCTTCCCTTTTACTCTTGCTGTGACTACGGGTCTCCCTGATGAATCCCATAGTGTGTCACAGACCCAAGTGGGGGAGCCCGAACACCGTCAGTTCGTCTCGTCCACATTGGTGGGTCCTGACTGTACTGCTATATGGTGGATGGGTTTTGCCTTACTGCGGTTCAGAGTGCCTGTCTGCTGGCCTCTCTGAGATCGCTGGGGTGCATTGCATTCTTTTGCCCAATGCCCTAACTGTCCACAGTTATAGCATTCCTGTCCTTTCTGTTGTGGGCTGCTCTTCCCTTCATTTACCCATGCGGGTTTCTGATGCTCTCTCACTGCCTGAATATCTGCGGCAGCCTGAGCCTCTTCTGGGGATTGAACATTAATCTTTCCCTAAATTGATTGCTCCCAAGCGCGGGACAACCTTTTCAGGACCCATTTCTCATTGTGGGCCTCTTCTGAGGGGTCATAACTGTTGCAAGCGCTCTGTCCTGCCTCTGTTGCGTGTGAGATAATGGTGCGCGTCCATTTGACCATATTTTCCTGGTTCAAATGCGCTCTATTTAACTCGCCGAAAACTGCGTTGAAATGAATCCACAGCCTTCCTGCGAATGCTGTGGGGTGTTCGGATCTTTTCTGCCGGCACTTATTAAGTCCTTCTACGGGGTCACCTCGATTATACCCGATGGCATCTAAAATGGAGGTGTGCATCTCTTCTAGGGTGCCTCCTGCAACGTTCTGTGGGTCGGGGAGGGCTGCTACTACTGACTGGTCTAAGCTCAGCACGGTGAGCTTAACCTGCTCTCTCTCATCCAGGCCGTACATGGTAGCCTGCTGTTTTACTTTAGCGAAAAACTGGTGGGGGTCTGCGGTGGGGAGGAACGGAGTGATCTTCTCACATGCGTCCCTGAGCTGGGTTACAGTTAAGGGGGTGGTGTAGGTTATATCTGGTGCGCCTTCCGTTATATCTTTTCTCTGCGTGGTTACGGGGTTCATGGGTGCGGTTATGATCTGATCTGTGGGGGGTGGGGGTGCCTGCCTTTTCTGTTGCGCTGCTGGCGCACATGTTCCCTGAACATATCGCTGCGCTGTTTCACTTAATTCTTGCCAATCTGGGGCATTTTCTCCATCTAACTGGGTTCCAAAGGTGCTTTGGAACCCATTTTGCACCGAAAGCAGCGATTGCAGCTCTGCAATCTGTTTCCTGCATTTCGCGTGATCCACAGTACTTTGCCTTTGTTCTGTGGTTGCAGCATGGAGTGCTCTCAAAGCTGCTTTGAGATCAGAGCATTGCCTCTGCAATGCCTCCACCTGCTTCTCTGATTCCTCTCTTATCAGAACGGCACGTTGCACGTCCTGATAAGCCTTTTCGTACTGGGTCTGGGAACTGCTGAGATGGGCTAGACAAGACTGATGTGCCCTCTTGGCATCATCCACCTCTCTACCTTTCTCTACCAACTTCCCTCTTAGATCCAGATTCTCTTTCTCAATGTCCCTGACATCGACCTTACTCATGCGGTTCCTTTCCTCTAATTCTGCCCGGAGCGTCCTGACGACCTCCTCTGTGCCTCGCAATTGTGCCAAACAGGACACAATCGCCATCGGCTTACGTGCTTTACCAAGGTTCTTTTTGTGAATTTGAGAGAGGTTCTCCCACCAAGTATGTCCTATACTTCCGGGACCTGTCTCCTCATTCAAGCAAAACTCTTTCCAAAGGGGCCATCCCTTTCCTTGTAAATATTTGCGGAGTTCCAGCTCCCACGTGGGACACTGACCTACCCTGCTACTGCTGCTGGTCGCTGCGACCACAAACCTTTCTGGATCCATCAGACGTTCCATTGCCTGCATGGCCATTTTCTCTGACTCTCTTTTAGTTAATTTGGAACAGGGGGTTGCTGGGGTTGTGTTTCAAGAAACGGGTACGGCTTACACTATGTTCCGTTCACAAAACTACCGAAAGTTTGTCGCAACAAAAATGCTTTCAGTTTTACCTTACAGCCCTGTTAGTACGCATGCACTAAACACACTTCCGAATTACGCTTATTAGTTTGAACACCTTGAATACTCGTGATTTTCTTTACTTTCTTACTTTCTCTGTAATGTGGAGTTCTAATTCAAATTTCAGGGTCCTGGACGGTGTGGGGTTTCCACTTACAACCGTGTCCCGTCAGGGAGTCGCCACTAAATGTTGCACGTTTTGGTATGTGGGCAAAACGCGTTTATTGGGGTGTATTAACTTCCAAGTGCTTAACACCACTAGGCTCTGTTCTATGTATTTATTCAGCTTAGGAGTCGCCAGGTGCCGTATAGACACCGTCACGAGTATTCCAAGGTCAAGTTCAAAGTAATAAAGACGATACACCGATTAGTAAGGTCCAAACGATAATATTTATTATACAGTAATAATAAATATTCATGCACACACTAAGAGACTAAGCTATGACTAAACTAAAGTAATCAGAATACTTATCTAACAGGAACAGGCAAGGTCAGGGAGCGAGGCCTTTGTCCTGGTCTTGGGCTGCAACCTTCAGCAAGCGTTCTGGTCACTGGGGGTTCTAGCGGGCTTAGTTCGCGTAGCGAGCGTCGTACTGGCACTTACGGTTCGGCGGCTGGTGCTCGACGGCTGGAGTCAGATTGGATCTTCAAGTTCTTGGTCAGAGCCGGAGCACGGAAAAAGCAGACCGGACAACACGAGGTCCCTGTCTTTTATAGGGATCCCATTGTCCTTCCCTCTTCTTGGGCGGGCTTTAACCTTTGGATACCTATTGGGTCAATTCCTCATCGATACTGTTTTAATTCCCCAATGCGAGGGGGTCTCCGTGATGGGGGGGGGCGTTTCTTATGCCCTTTTGTTTGGAGGTTTCTGGTGCCTCGATGTCTGGGCCTTGATTCAAATGTGTCCATTCAGAATCAAATGTATCTATTGTGTGGGTGTTCAGGTCTGATTGCCTCATTAGCATGCAAAGCGTTTTGCCATTTGCACCTAGCTAAGGTCTTCTCACCTGAGCCCAAACTGGTTTCTGTTACTTGCAGAATGCAAAATGCTCTCTTTGCAGACTGCTGTTCTGGCTAAACTGTCTGTTTCCCAGCAGTCTTAGCGCTTGGCTTATTTTGTAGCTCAGCGTCCATTTTAGGTGGCTACAGGTGGGCAGGGGGATGAGGGATGGACCTGATGGGGACGAATAGGGGGGCGCTGGGGTTGGCGCAGGAAGGGGTGTGGGCATGGGATCGGCACCTGAGGGAGCCAGGTCCCGGAGCGAGACTGTGTCCTGGCGGCCGTCGGGGAACTCCACGTAGGCATACTGAGGGTTGGCGTGGAGAAGGCGTACTTTGTCCACCAGGGGTTCCGCCTTGTGGTGCCGTACATGCCTACGGAGAAGGACTGGGCCCGGAGTCGTGAGCCAAGTCGGGAGCGACACTCCGGATGTGGACTTCCTAGGGAAGGCAAAAACACGTTCATGGGGTGTACTGTTAGTTGCGGTGCACAGTAGTGATCGAATGGAATGGAGCGCGTCAGGGAGGACCTACTGCCAGCGAGCGGCTGGGAGGTTTCTGGACCGTAGGGCCAGCTGGACGGCCCTCCATACCGTCCCGTTCTCCCTCTCTACCTGCCCGTTTCCCCGGGGGTTGTAGCTGGTCGTCCTGCTGGAGGCGATACCCCTGCTGAGCAGGAATTGACGCAGCTCATCGCTCATGAATGAGGATCCCCTGTCACTGTGGATATAGTCGGGGAAACCGAACAGGGCGAAAATGGAATCCAGGGCCTTGATGACGGTGGCAGACGTCATATCTGGGCATGGGATGGCAAAGGGGAACCTAGAAAATTCATCGACCACACTAAGGATGTAGGTGTTGCGGTCGGTGGAGGGAATGGGCCCTTTGAAGTCCACGCTGAGTCGTTCAAAGGGGCGGGATGCTTTCACCAGGCGCGCGCGATCTGGCCGGTAGAAGTGCGGCTTGCACTCCGCACAGATCTGGCAGTCTCTGGTGACTGTCCGTACTTCCTCGACGGAGTAGGGCAGATTGCGGGCTTTGATCAGATGGTACAAGCGAGTGACCCCCGGATGGCAAAGGCTGTCGTGCAAGGCACGGAGCTGGTTCACTTGTGCACTGGCACATGTACCTCAGGAGAGGGCGTCTGGGGGCTCGTTGAGCTTGCCGGGGCGATACAAGATCTCGTAGTTAAAGGTGGAGAGCTCGATTCTCCACCGCAAGATTTTGTCATTCTTGATCTTGCCCCGCTGCGTGTTGTTGAACATGAAGGCTACCGACCGTTGGTCAGTGAGGAGAGTGAATCTCCTGCCGGCCAGGTAATGCCTCCAGTGCCGCACCGCTTCAACGATTGCCTGGGCTTCCTTTTCGACAGAGGAATGCCGAATTTCGGAGGCGTGGAGGGTGCGTGAAAAGAATGCCACGGGTCTGCCGGCCTGATTCAGCGTGGCGGCAAGGGCGACATCTGAAGCGTCGCTCTCTACTTGGAAAGGCAGAGTCTCGTCTACGGCGTGCATCCCCGCCCTGGCTATGTCAGATCGAATGCAGGCGAAGGCCTGTTGTGCCTCGGCCGAGAGGGGAAAATGTGTGGACTGGATAAGTGGCCGGGCCTTGTCTGCGTATTGCGGGACCCACTGGGCGTAATAAGAGAAAAACCCAAGGCAGCGTTTGAGGGCCTTGGGGCAGTGGGGAATTGGGAGCTCCATGAGGGGGCGCATGCGGTCGGGATCGGGCCCCAGTAGTCCGTTTTGGACTACGTAGCCAAGGATGGCTAAGCGGTCTGTGCGGAACACGCATTTCTCCTTGTTGTACGTGAGATTAAGGAGAGATGCGGTGTGGAGGAATTTATAAAGGTTGGCATCATGGTCCTGCTGGTCATGGCCGCAGATGGTGACACTGTCGAGGTACGGGAAGGTGGCCTGCAATCCGTACCGGTCAACCATTCGGTCCATTTCTCGCTGAAAGACCGAGGCCCCATTCGTGACGCCGAAGGGAACCCTCAGAAATTGGTACAGACGACCGTCCGCCTCGAAGGCAGTGTAGGGACGGTCCGATTTACGGATAGGGAGCTGGTGGTAGGCGGATTTCAGGTCAATAGTAGAGAAGACCCGGTACTGTGCAATCTGATTGACCATATCAGAAATGCGGGGGAGGGGGTACGCGTCGAGCTGTGTGTACCGGTTGATGGTCTGGCTGTAGTCCATGACCATCCTGTGCTTCTCCCCGGTCTTAACCACTACCACCTGGGCTCTCCAAGGGCTGTTGCTGGCCTCGATGATACCCTCCCGAAGCAGCCGCTGGACATCGGACCTGATGAAGGCCTTGTCCTGGGTGCTGTACCGTCTGCTCCTGGTGGCGACGGGCTTGCAATCCACAGTCAGATTGGCAAAGAGGGAGGGAGGCTCGACCTTGAGGGTCGCGAGGCCGCAAACGGTGAGGGGAGGTAGGGGTCCACCGAATTTGAGGGTGAGGCTCTGGAGATTGCACTGGAAATCCAGGCCTAGTAAGAGTGAAGTGCAGAGGTCGGGGAGAATGTACAGACGGAAACGGTCGAATTCCACACCCTGTACAGTGAGTTTAACCAGGCAGAAACCCCGGATCGGGACAGAGTGGGAACCGGAGGCAAGGGAGATCTGCCGGTCGGCGGGATAGATCGCAAGGGAATAGCGCCTTACCGTGTCCGGGTGGATGAAGCTCTCGGTGCTCCCGGAGCCGATGAGGCAGGAGGTCACATGGCCGTTGACCAGCACCGATGTGGAAGAGGGTGCCAGGTTGCGAGGACGGGACTGGTCGAGCGTAATGGAGGCGAGCAGTGGTTGGTCGGCCGTTGAGTCAGATGAGTCCGACGAGGAGCGGTAGCGACCCGTGTCCCGTGATGGCGGCCCCTGGAGACGAGATGGTGGCATCCGCAGTACCTGTGGGTCAAATGGCGGCGTCCATGGAGCGCACGTTGTGGGGTCGGAACAAAATGGCGGCGCCCATGGAACGCACATGGCTGTGGTGGATGTAGATGGTGGCGCCCATGGGGCGCACGTGGCGGGGTGGCAAAAGATGGCGGCGCCCACTGATCGCACGTGGGGTCGGGGGAAGCGGACGGCGGGGCCCATTGAGGTAGCGGCTGAGGCGTGGGGACCGGCGGCGCGATAGCGGCGACCGTCCGGGACTGACACACCGCTGCAAAGTGGCCTTTCTTTCCACAAGCTTTGCAGGTCGCTGTGCGGGCCGGGCAGCGTTGGCGAGGGTGCTTCTGTTGGCCGCAGAAGTAACAGTGGGGACCCCCAAGGGGTGCGGTGCGGCGGGCAGCGCAGGCATAGTGCGCGGGGGCGGCTGCTGGGGGGGCCGTTTGCGGGGTCCACGAGGGGTAGGACGGATGGGCCTGGGGAGCCGTTTGCGGGGTCCACGAGGGGTAGGACAGGTGGGCCGAGTGGCTAGCGGAGTAAGTTTGCGCACTACGGGAGGCGGCCGTCATGGAGAGCGCCAGGGCCTTTGCGGCCGCGAGGTCGGGGGCGGCCCCTTCCAGCAGTCGTTGCCGGATGGGGTCCGATGCAATGCCTGTAACAAAGGCATCGCGCATGAGTAAATCAGAATGTTCCGTGGCTGTGAGGGCCCGGCAGTCGCAGTCTCGTACCAGAGGTATAAGGGCCCTCCAGAAGTCCTCAATCGACTCACCCGGCTGCTGGACGCGAGTAGAAAGTTGATGCCTCGCAAACAGGGTGTTCGCCGATAGTGCATAGTTCTCCTTGAGCAGTTCCATAGCTGCGGTGTAGTCGGTCGCATCTCGAATGAGCGGAAAGACGCTGGAGCTAAGTCTGGAGTACAGGAGTTGCTTTTTCTGAGCCTCCGTCGGGGGAGGGTCTGCTGAAGAGATGTCGGCCTCGAAGACTGCGAGCCAGTGATCAAAGTCTTTTCTGGCGTGAGGCAAATGCGGATCCAGCTGCAGACGGTCAGGCTTGACTCTGATGTCCATGGTGACTGGGAAATTGTACAGCAATAAATTGTGGCGCTAACAATTATACTCAAAGCCGAGAGACTGGTTCAATAGAGGCTTTATTGCTGTACGATGTTGTCCCTCCATCTGCAACAGTAGACTAAGGGTCTGAGCAGCTCTCATACATTTATACATAAGCTCCCTGTGGGCGGAGCTAGCCGGCAGGGGCTGACCGGAGGAACCTGTATTACAGGTACAGGCATACATACCCCTACTGCAGTACACATAACTACAGTGGTTATCTCACCACACAGGAACAGCATTGTTTTAGAGTGCATCACACTAGCACTGTTTAGGTATAGGAACAGTATTGTTTTAGAGTGTATCACACTGGCTCTGTTTAGGTACTGGAACAGCATTGTTTTAGAGTGTATCACACTGACACTTGTTTTTTAAATTCACCTATATGTTTTAGAATTCCCTTTATACCAAAGAACCTTAAGGGCCGATATTCTAAAAACGGCGACCAGGGAACTTCCTCCCTGACTCCAGTACAGGCCTCTGAGAGTGCGATTCGGGTCAAACTCTCCTTTCAAGTTATCCCCCGGTATAACTCCTACCTTCACTGAAGAATTTTACTTACTTACCCCTTAATGGCATCGATGTCACGGGTCCTGCGTTCTTAAGGAAGTGAAGTAAGCTAATAACCACTTTTTCAGGTTAAATTATTTTATTATTAACATACTCTTTTTTATCTCATTAAATTAAAAACATTATTTACTTTTTGATGTTGTCTGGTTGGTTGGTGAGGCCTTCAGACTCTCTCTCTCTCTCTTTCACTTTCAAGCCTCCTGGTCATCTCTCCTAGTGCAGTTTTCTCTTTTCCTCCTCTTCTGTCTTCTGTGGCTGCTGCTGTCCTTCTTGCTTCTTCGGGTGCCGCTGGTGTTCTGCTGCTGGTGTCTTTGTTCTTGCTTCTTGCCTCGTGGGGAGAAAAAGGGGAGGAGTCTGAAGTCCACGCTGGTTTCTCTGTTTCAGCTGTTCTGATCGGGACCTCTGATAAGGATCGGACTTCGGGTCTTAAAGGGGCAGTCCATCACAATTTTCCAACAACACAAAGAGATTTTTTAAAACTTTTTTCTTTTGCCTTTTTCCTGCTGCAGGTTGTAATAACCATTCTGATAGACTGAAATTGCTGCCCACAGTTTCTGTGCCCTTCAGCTGCCACCAACCTCTTGTGGGATCTTTCCCTGCACTCTCCCCGATCAGATGTTGGCAGACCTCTATGTTTCAAATGACACATTCTGTATTTTCCAGAACACCCCGTCTTGACATTTGAAACATTACTATAATTTGGTTTATTGTCCCCCCATCCAATTGTACTAACCTACATCCCTGATCATTGTCATTTGTATGCATATCATAGACCAGTGTCAATACGAGTCTTGTTTTCCATTTCTGATTGGAATGTGGTAATTGTGATATCTTTTACCCCCCACTGATCCCCTAGTCTTATTAATTTAAAATGTTCAATTGATCCTGCTTGTATTCCTAACTTCCCCATTAATGTCTAACATTGTCGTGAATCATGTAAGTCTGCCAACCCCTGGTTTACATGAGAGAACATCTTTCTGACAACGTGTATATTTTTCATTTCAGCATTTACAGAACCGCATTGAACCGTCTCTTTTTTTTTCTTCCCAAACAAATTCTCCTTATTGTTCTATACATAGTAAAATTTTTATCTTATCTTAACACCTTATACATTACCTAACCAATAGACTGTGTGTTACACTTTACATATTTTCAACTGTTAACAATTTAATATCCATATCGAAACATCGCTTCTTGGCTTTTGGAACAATCATTATTACATACTAACTAACCCTCTATTAAAACATTCACAGTTTAGAAATGCGGATCAAGTTATTTAACGACACACATACCCCCCTTCTCATATATATAAAACAGTCCCTATCAATTTACATGAAAATAAAAAAATTTTCTTATCAACGATTATAGCTCTTCAATGCAATATTGTTTTGTTGCATCGGTAACAATTTTCCCGCCGTAGTATCAAGCTACTGAAATTCTTAACCTATTATCATTGATCATATTGGGGTTCCTCGTCAGTCGCTGCTATCTGCTGCCGAGACCTTAATGATTCCACTGCGTAGTACATACCCCATGGAGACCACAGATCATCCATCAACTAATGTCCAGTTAGAGATGTCTGACCGGGGGTTTCACTGTCCAGTTATAATTTGATATTCTAATTTGCATTTAATTCCCTCAAATTTGTAGCCAATTATATCATTAGTTTCCCCCCCAATCCTGTCGAACAGATTCTTCTCTGGAGTGTAGTTCTCTTCCTTCTCGCGAACTGGTTTGTTATTGGAGTGTAGTTCTCTTCCTTCTTGCGACCTGGTTTGTTATTAATTTTTTCCACCTGAAAAAGCAAATGAACAGATCAAGGGTGGAGAGGGCCCTATTCTTTAATTCGGATTATCCCAGAAGTGCCCTCTCCAGGACTTCCGGATTCCTTTTGCCATCATTTCTTTTTGAACTGGTTTATATTCCATATCCTTGATGTAGTCAAGCCTCCTTCTGTCATTGCACCCCTGAGTGAGATTCGAAGAATCTCAAACTCCTCTGATGCTCACTGGGTCGTGTGTTTCAAGCGTGACACAATTTCTTTTGCTCCAGACACCATGCTTCTCTAATTCAATTGTATGTGTACCCAGAATCTGAACAATCTTGTCTTTACATTTTACAGTCTCGCGAATGATTTTCCCCGCAGTCTTAGTTGGTAACTTCACCCAAACTTCGTCTCCTACTTGATAATTCCCAGATTCACTTGGGTCTCCTTGTCCCTGGGGGACAGAGGTTCCAAGGTTGCTATTAAGATCAAATACTATTCTTTCAATGTCTTTATCCCAGCCTTTATTATTCTGATTCTTTATGATCCAATCCTTTACTTTTCTTACAGACCTCTCAGCCATTCCATTACTCTCAGGTGCATATTTCACGGCCCAATTGATTGTTATTCCTCTGTCAGCACAAAAGTTAATAACAGTATTGTTTCTAAAGTGTGGCGCGTTGTCCATTCGGATCGATTCTGGTCTACCTCTGGAGGTCATCATTTCTGCCAATACCCTTTTGGTTGTGGCTCCATTTGCTTTGCTGGTTGCTCTAAGGTCAATTTCTCCCGTGCAGCTATCAGCTTTGACTAAAAAATACAAATTACCTTTGCTGCTTCTGGGAAAAAGTGGTCCTGCATAATCTAATGACCATTCCTGCATTGGTTTCTCAGTTTTTATGCTCCCATATGTTTTATTTCCTCTCTGTCCTCCACAGGCCATACATCTCTCACATTTTCTCCTTACTGCAGTTAAATGTTGTCTCCAATAGGCTATTTTAAGTCCCAACTTCTTCAACTCCCTTGAGACTACAACATGACCCCCATGTCCTGTGGCTTCATGTACTTGCTTAATTATCATTTGATGGTCGGCTGCTGAGTTCCCAAGAGTCCCCAAGATTATTGTCCTAAGTCTGGCTAATTCATCCACTTCCTGATTCCCCTTACACAGTTCCCCAATTCCTTTTGTGTGTGCTTTTTGATGAATTGTCTGGATCTCCATATCGGCTAAAATTTTATCTATCTCTTCCCACTGTTCTTTCTGTTCCAGTAGTTTATTTCTACCGTTCGTCCAACCGTTTAGTTTCCAAAACTCCAAATCTTTCTCCAATCCTTGCTGCACGAAAAAGCTATCGGTTACAACGGTAACTTCCTGCAGCTTTCGCTGGTGACACTCCTTTAACCCTTGCAATACTCCCTCTACCTCAGCTGTCTGAGCTGATCCAATGATTACTCCCTGTTCCTCCACTACTATGTTTCCTGAATTTTTTAAAATGAATGCCCATCTGGCTTGTTCTTCGTCCTTCTTGACTTTACTACCATCAGTATATAATACCCAAGCATTCACCAACTCCGTTTTACTAACTGGCTCATCAAGTTTCTGTCCCTTTTGAATGTTATGAACAAACATTAAGTCAGGGTTTAGAAGAATGGTTTCCCATCTTTCCCATCGAGCTGTATTCGCGCCTTGCTGGCAAATCTGTCTCTTGGTTAGCTCCTTTAACTCCAGAAACTCAGTTGTGACATAAATTTTCTTACCACCCGACAAGTTTTCTATCTCTGCTATTCCCTTTGTTATAGCTGCTAGACATTTCTCGATGTTTGAAAACTTTTGTTCAGCTCTCGACCAGTTTCCTGTCAGATGTTTGATAGGTGTCTGATTGCTAAGATTAGCAAGTACCATACCATATCCATTTTTATATATGTCTAATTTAATGCTTAAATCATCCTCTTCTTGTCTCCCAACTAATGACCCCGATATCGCAATTGCTGCCTTTAACTGATCTAACCCTCTCTGGGCCTCGCTGGTCCAAATAAAATCCCCTTTCAAGGTTTGATAAATGGCTTTAGCATAGAGACTGAAGTCCTTCACTACTGGCCTTAGATATCCCAACATTCCCATTATTTTTTGAACCCCTTTTTTCGAAACCGGCGCAGTAATTTCAGCTATCTTCTTCCTCATTTCAATACTGGCCTCTCTACCTTCCTTCGATACTGAATAACCCAAATAGTTGACTTCGCTTCTCCCAATTTGACATTTCTTTAGCCCTATTTTAAAGCCTGCTTCACCAAGTGTCTTAATGATCCTGGCCACTCTTTCCACATGTATGTCCTGATCGTCATCTCCAATTAATATATCATCGATATATACTAAGGCCAAATCATCTTGAATCAGCTCCCTGATTATTGCCTGAAAGTGATTTGGAGAATTAACATATCCCTGTGGAAGTCTACAATATACATAATGCTTAGTTCCAAAGGTGAATGCTGTTTTCTCCCTGCTGTCTGGGTCTAATGGAACACTCCAGAATCCATTCGCCAAATCTATACTAGTTAAGTAAGTTTTTCCCGCGACTTGCTCTAAGGTAGCTTGTGGATTTATTAAATATCTCTTGTCCTTCTTTGTGACTTTATTTAAAGCTTTGTAATTTGTTACCATTCTAAATGTACCATCTGGTTTTCTTACTACCTGAAGTGGACTATTTGTTGAGGCATATGTGACCCCTTGAATAATCCCCTGCTGCTCCAATTCCTTGATTATTATCTCCAGCTCGCTCTTAGCTCCTCTAGGCAAAGGATACTGTTTTTGAGGTCTGTGTTGTCCCCCGTGAATTGTGTGTTGAAATTGCTGGCTAAGCAAACCTGTGTCATTCTTACCTATCGCTAGGTTTGCTCCCATCAGTACTTCTTCCATCTTCTTCCAAGCTTCGTCATTTAAAATACTTTTCTCTTTCTGTTTCCTTATTTCCTCCATGTTATCAATTGGTTTTAATATCCTTATTTTTCCAGTATCTATTTTTATTAAATCTTTCCCTGCCATCAGATTATCAGTTCCTGATATTGCCAGTAATTCTCCCAATCTAACTTCTGGTCTAATATCCTTATTCCCTAATGCTCCTTCTACTATGTATTTCTTTCCTGTCGGATTTCCAGCTTCTTCCCTTATCATTGATATCTCAGCCCCTGTGTCCACTATACATCTTTCCCCCTTGTATACTACTACTAATTCTCCTTTGTCTGTTTCTGTTGTTAGATTTTGTATAGCCTGTTTAAGGGGAGAAGCCGAATCCTGTCCATATATACCGGGGCCTCCTCTGCCTCCTCCTCGGAATCCCCCTCGCGAGCGTCCCGGATACCCTTCTGGTGGTTGATATCTACCTTGCTCAATCCTCCCCTGACCAGCTGCTCTTCTTCTCCTATCCTCAATGAATCTGTCTCTTTCCTCCCGACTGAGGGCTAGGAATTGTCCCCTTGGTAAATAATCTAGATTTTGTGGTGGAGGTGGCCCTTGTGACCGCAAATTATACCCATGTTGTGGCATTGCTGGTTGTGCTGGATTTTGTTCCGATTTGTCAGGTATCTGTCGGTTTGGTGGTCTAATCTGAGCATTTTGTGTTGAAACATTATTTTGGGCAGCTGCTCTTTTTTGTTCCCCTTTTGTGTGTTTATCCTTAAATGCTTTGCCTGCCAAATCAAATTTAACCAGTTCTCTTCCTATTTCTCTTCTAGAGGTCGTTAACAGTATTATTGAGAGGCTTTTTCCTCCTGGAATCTTGGGTCCTAATTCCCTCAGGAATCTGACTACATCGACCCCCTCTTCCTTATTAACCTCATATATTCGGTCGATATATGGTGTGAGGTGTTCCCCTGCATATGCTGCCTCTGTCATCTCTTTCATTAAATTAGCTCTCTCATTTCCCAAATCTAACTCATTTATTAAATCTGCGACTTCGCCTGTAACTATTTCTCCCACTGTATGTAAATCAATCAATTTGGTGGATTCTCCTGATGCCCCCATTTTCTTCGCTAACTGTTTTAACCTCTGTGAATACTCAATTCTACTCTCCCCATGTTTCTTTGGGCCTGCTGTCTTCATTACGGCTGCTACTATTTTATACGGTACCATGCCTCCCTGTCCTTCCTCTGGACCTGGTGTAAATGACTGAACTATTTTCTCACTTCTGGGGCATGGTGTTCTCAAAGGGGCACCTCTATCTGGGTCCCTATATTCGGAGAAATGTATCCGTCGTCGTACCGGTTCTTCCTCAAAATAGGGGGTACCATGTTGTGCAAACTCTTCCACCGATTCTATATATTCTTCAAACCTTGCACTTGGTACCTGGCTATCTCGTGGAGCATAACTTGCCCTATCCATTGGAGTAGGAGCAGTTTTTTGGGGTCTTGGACGATTCTGTATCCTTTCCTGTGGTCTTAGTGCTGCTATTATCTGGCCTTTTGTTTCTGTGCTGTTCCTTACCCTACTCATGGCTCTTCCGAAACTGTCATACCCTTTGCTCATTTGCCAAATTTTAGCTTTGGGGGTAACGTTTGGTAATTCTAGTAATTTCGAAGAATCAATTTGTTGACTTCCGCCTAATATTTCTCCTATTTTAAGTCCCCTAGCTGTAACCTCTCTTTCCCATCCTTCCTGATCTCTATGGTGTACCATTTCTGCTTCTGGATTATACATATAATACGGTACATCCTTATTTACTGGTTGATAAGTGGAAGGTTGTTGGTGTTTCCAGTGATCGCTATAATCCCCTATTTCTAATGGTTTAGAATTTTTTCTATTCCCTATTCCTCTCTTTGGTTTGACTATTTCCTCATTCTCGGATGAGGATGATAATTCTTCCTGTCCCATCACAGGAGGCGCCATAATCCCAACTATGCCTTGTTCCTCTTCACTTTCTTGTGGTTCAACGAAATGATCGATAAACGCTTCTTTCTTATGTGTGGCAGATTGCTGAGGCCAATTTTCTTCCTGAAACAGACTTGGATCTGGGTATGGAAAATTGTATCCCGTTGGGAAATTTTCACAGGAGTCCGAATTCTCTCGGCTATCTGATTCTAGGCCTGATTCCTCGTCACTTTCCATTTCTAATGGTTCATTTTTCTGCAGTTGTTTTATATATTTGCCTACCACTTCAGAGTTAATTTTGTGTTTACTATGGATCTGTATTATTTCTGTCCTGTTTACTCCGTCAATGATTTTAATCAGTTTGGAACACACTTTGCCCACTTGAGCAGCTGCATGCTTCTGTCTGTGTCCAAATACGATTAGTGATTCAGCTCGCTTTTCAAATGCAAACTGACAAAGTGCTTTAAGGACCCTGACTGAATCTGTATATTGCAGGGCTTTTGGCACTCTAACAAAGAGGGAGATATCTCCGTCTGGATACATATCTCCTGTCCAGGATTTCTTTTGCTCTTTTAATTTCTTCCATTCCCTTTTCATTTCTACATTTCTCTTGACCGTATCCCAGGGCATGAGAATTACCCTAATTGCCATTTTCGGATTTTTAGTTCTGTTCCTGGTTGTCCCTTTCAGGTGCACTCTGAAATTAAGGATAAGTACCCTTTCTGGGCCCTATCCAAGGCTGACCAAGGCACTATCTTCCTGCTCTAGTTAAGGGTCGATTGATTATTGGTTTCTGAATATAAGCGTCCCTATTTTCCAGAAAATGTCCGCACAATCCGCCTTACTCTGAGGATGATTTATTCTTTAGCCCCTACTCTGCTTAACTAGAAACTTCTAATATTCTAGCCTCGCTTTACCTAGAAACTTCTAATATTCTAGCCTCGCTTTACCTAGAAACTTCTAATATTCTAGCCTCGCTTTACCTAGAAACTTCTAATATTCTAGCCTCGCTTTACCTAGAAACTTCTAATATTCTAGCCTCGCTTTACCTAGAAACTTCTAATATTCTAGCCTCGCTTTACCTAGAAACTTCTAATATTCTAGGCTTTTCTTGGGAACTAGAAACTTCTAATATTCTAGCCCCTACTCCGCTTAACTAGAAACTTCTAATATTCTAGCCTCGCTTTACCTAGAAACTTCTAATATTCTAGGCCTCCACGCTGGGCGCCATGTTTTTTAAATTCACCTATATGTTTTAGAATTCCCTTTATACCAAAGAACCTTAAGGGCCGATATTCTAAAAACGGCGACCAGGGAACTTCCTCCCTGACTCCAGTACAGGCCTCTGAGAGTGCGATTCGGGTCAAACTCTCCTTTCAAGTTATCCCCCGGTACAACTCCTACCTTCACTGAAGAATTTTACTTACTTACCCCTTAATGGCATCGATGTCACGGGTCCTGCGTTCTTAAGGAAGTGAAGTAAGCTAATAACCACTTTTTCAGGTTAAATTATTTTATTATTAACATACTCTTTTTTATCTCATTAAATTAAAAACATTATTTACTTTTTGATGTTGTCTGGTTGGTTGGTGAGGCCTTCAGACTCTCTCTCTCTCTCTTTCACTTTCAAGCCTCCTGGTCATCTCTCCTGGTGCAGTTTTCTCTTTTCCTCCTCTTCTGTCTTCTGTGGCTGCTGCTGTCCTTCTTGCTTCTTCGGGTGCCGCTGGTGTTCTGCTGCTGGTGTCTTTGTTCTTGCTTCTTGCCTCGTGGGGAGAAAAAGGGGAGGAGTCTGAAGTCCACGCTGGTTTCTCTGTTTCAGCTGTTCTGATCGGGACCTCTGATAAGGATCGGACTTCGGGTCTTAAAGGGGCAGTCCATCACAATTTTCCAACAACACAAAGAGATTTTTTAAAACTTTTTTCTTTTGCCTTTTTCCTGCTGCAGGTTGTAATAACCATTCTGATAGACTGAAATTGCTGCCCACAGTTTCTGTGCCCTTCAGCTGCCACCAACCTCTTGTGGGATCTTTCCCTGCACTCTCCCCGATCAGATGTTGGCAGACCTCTATGTTTCAAATGACACATTCTGTATTTTCCAGAACACACTGTTGAGGTACAGGGACAGCATTGTTTTAGAGTGTATCACACTGACACTGTTTACGTACAGGAACAGCATTGTTTTAGAGTGTATCACACTGGCCCTGTTTAGGTACAGGAACAGCATTGTTTTAGAGTGTATCACACTGGCACTGTTTAGGTACAGGAACAGCATTGTTTTAGAGTGTATCACACTGGCTCTGTTTAGGTACATGAACAGCATTGTTTTAGAGTGTATCACACTGACACTGTTTAGGTACAGGGACAGCATTGTTTTAGAGTGTATCACACTGGCTCTGTTTAGGTACAGGGACAGCATTGATTTAGAGTGCATCACACTGACACTGTTTAGGTGCAGGAACAGCATTGATTTAGAGTGCATCACACTGACACTGTTTAGGTGCAGGAACAGCATTGTTTTAGAGTGTATCACACTGGCACTGTTTAGGTACAGGAACAGCATTGTTTTAGAGTGTATCACACTGACACTGTTTAGGTACAGGAACAGCATTGTTTTAGAGTGTATCACACTGACACTGTTTAGGTACAGGAACAGCATTGTTTTAGAGTGTATCACACTGACACTGTTTAGGTACAGGGACAGCATTGTTTAGAGTGTTGTGTTGGCTTCACCATTTTGTTGTATTTGAGG
Source organism: Scyliorhinus canicula (assembly GCF_902713615.1). Taxonomy (NCBI): domain Eukaryota; kingdom Metazoa; phylum Chordata; class Chondrichthyes; order Carcharhiniformes; family Scyliorhinidae; genus Scyliorhinus; species Scyliorhinus canicula. Next base: position 7,471,037 of record NC_052148.1, on the reverse strand, counting down.
CTGGTTTTGGCTTCTCACCTTTCCCCCTGATGTACCATCAACTGAACGCGAGACGAGTTGCTGAACAAAAGTATGGCTTTAATATACTAGATGTTAAGCCCTGCGGTCGATTGCAGTAGAAGGACAACCGCCGGGAGTAATGGGTAGTTATACCCCGCCCTGGAGGCGGGGTTAACTCATCCTCTCGACCAATCGGGGAGCCGTCACATGACTAGTCTCAACCAACCGGTCGAGAGGAACATGACTCACATGGCCAATGGTAAGCCGGTGTTGTGCACCAATGGCAGGCAGCTATGCTAATCATACCACAACATTCACCCCCTGCAGAGAAAGAAGCCGGTGGTGGGGTGGGGGTGTCAACGAGAGCTGGGGGGCGGGGGGTGGGGAGAACTGGTGGTATGAGTAGTAAGGAGAAAAATATGTATCCTTGGCTTTCCACTGGCCCAGACATTTAGCAACAGTACACAGTGTCCATACAAGGTCCATGGTGGTGTTGAAGTTAAATGGACTCGATCAGCCTTTTCGTTGCCCGTGATGTCCTGGCAGACCCCCGCAGGGGAGTTGGTGACGTTGGTTCAGCCGATGGTAGTGGTTCAGCTGATGTCCTGGACTCCGGGTGCGATGGTCCTTGAACTGTCTCCGTACCCCGGGCTGGTGGTGGAGACGCCATGGATGGGGAAGGGGTGGCCTGGGTGGGGCGCTGGGGGAAAAGGGGCAGGGGGGGTCTGTGATGAAGGGGGGGAAGGCCGCACGCCGGCGGGTGCCAGGTCCCGGAGGGAGACCGTTTCCTGCCGACCGTCGGGGTACTCCACGTACGCATACTGCGGGTTAGCGTGGAGTAACTGGACTTGTTCCACCAACGGGTCGGACTTGTGCACCCGCACATGCTTCCGGAGCAAGATGGCTCCGGGGGTGACCAGCCACGTCGGGAGGGGGGATCCGGAGGACGACATCCTGGGGAAAACAAGAAGACGTTCATGAGGTGTCTGATTTGTTGTTGTACAGAGGAGTGAGTGGATAGAATGTAGGGCATCGGGGATCACCTCTTGCCATCGGGAAATAGGGAGATCTCTGAACCGGAGGGCCAGTCGGATGGTCTTCCAGATGGTACCATTCTCCCGCTCGACCTGTCCGTTACCCCGGGGGTTATAGCTGGTCGTCCTGCTAGAGGCAATGCCCCTGCTGAGCAGGAATTGACGCAGCTCGTCGCTCATAAATGAGGACCCCCGATCGCTATGTATGTACGTGGGGTAGCCGAACAGGGAGAAAATGGAGAGGAGGGCTTAATGATGCTCGTCGTGGTCATGTCGGGGCAGGGAATAGCGAAGAGGAAGCGGGAGTATTCATCGATCACCGTCAGGAAGTAAATGTTATGGTTGCTAGAGGGAAGGGGCCCCTTGAAGTCTATGCTGAGACGTTCGAAGGGGCGGGATGCTTTGATCAGATGCGCGCTCGGGGCGGTAGAAGTGCGGTTTGCACTCTGCGCAGATGTGGCAGTCACGGGTTACTGTCCTGACTTCCTCGATGGAGTAGGGCAGGTTGCGGGTCTTTATGAAATGATAGAAGCGGGTCACCCCTGGATGGCAGAGGTCCGCGTGGAGGGAGCGGAGGCGGTCTATCTGCGCGCTGGCACAGGTACTGCGGGACAGGGCATCAGGAGGCTCATTGAGCTTCCCAGGACGATACAAGATATCGTGTTGTATGTGGACAACCCGATCCGCCACCACAAGATCTTGTCGTTCTTCATCTTGCCCCTCTGTGCATTATCGAACATGAAGGCTACTGACCGTTGGTCTGTGAGGAGGGTAAACCTCCTGCCGGCCAAATAGTGCCTCCAATGTTGCACAGCTTCGACTATGGCCTGGGCTTCCTTTTCCACTGAGGAGTGGCGGAGTTCGGAAGCCTGGAGGGTTCTGGAGAAGAAGGCCACGGGTCTGCCCGCTTGGTTCAGGGTGGCCGCCAGAGCAACTCTTGATGCGTTGCTCTCGACCTGGAAGGGGAGGGACTCGTCGATGGCGCGCATCATGGCCTTTGCGATGTCCGCTTTGATGCAGCTAAAGGCCTGGCAGGCCTCTGTCGACGGTGGGAAGGTCGTGGTTTGCATGAGGGGACGGGCCTTGTCCGCGTAGTTGGGAACCCATTGGGCGTAGTATGCGAAGAACCCCAGGCAGCGTTTGAGGGATTTGGGGGTATTGGGGAGAGGGAGTTCCATCAGGGGGCGCATGCGTTCGGGATCTATCACTCTGTTACGCACTACGTAGCCGAGGATGGCTAGACGGTCGGTGCTAAACACGCATTTATCCTTATTGTAAGTTAGGTTAAGGAGTTTTGCGGTTTGGAGGCATTTTCGGAGGTTGGTGTCATGGTCCTGCTGGTCGTGGCCGCAGATGGTGACATTATCGAGATACGGGAAGGTAGCCTGTAATCCGTACTTGTCGACCATTCGGTCCATCTCCCGTTGGAAGACCGAGACCCCATTTGTGATACCGAATGGAACCCTGAGGAAGTGGTAGAGGCGCCCATCAGCCTCGAACGCGGTGTACATATGGTCACTCACGTGGAGGGGAAGCTGGTGATAAGCGGACTTGAGGTCCACCGTGGAGAAGACTTTGTATTTCGCGATCTCGTTTACCATGGCGGAAATACGGGGAAGAGGATACGCGTCCAGTTGCTTAAACCGGTTGATGGTCTGGCTGTAATCGATGACCATCCGGTTTTTCTCCCCAATCCGGACCACTAGCACTTGGGCTCGCCAGGGACTGCTGCTGGCCTCGATGACCCCTTCCGTCAGCAACCTCTGGACCTTGGACCTGATGAAGGTCCGGTCCTGGGCGCTGTACCGTCTGCTCCGTGTGGCGACGGGTTTGTAATCGGGGGTGAGATTAGCAAACAAGGAGGGGGGGTCTACTTTGAGGGACGCGAGGCTGCAGACAGTGAGGGGGGTATAGGGCCGCCGAATTGGAAGGTCAAGCTCTGCAGGTTGCACTGGAAGTCCAGTCCTAGGAGTGCCGGTGCGCAAAGGTCGGGGAGGACAAGGAGTTTATAATTTTTAAAAACCTTCCCCTGGACCGTGAGGTCCGCGATGCAGCAGCCGGTGATGCGGACGGAGTGCGAACCTGAGGCTAACCCGATTTTGTGTTTTACAGGGTGGACAGGGAGCGCGCAGCGTCTTACCGTGGCAGGGTGAACGAAGCTATCCGTGCTCCCGGAGTCCAGCAGGCAGTCCGTCTCGTGGCCGTTGAGGTGGATTTGCGTCGTCGTCTTGGCGGGTGTGCGTGGACGTGACTGGTCGAGCTGAATGGCTGCGAGCCGTGGAGGTAGCCAGCAGATGTCGGGCGTACACTCGGTTTACCGGCTTAAGAAATTGTCCTTTTAGCGTATCCATGGCCACGTCATATTCCTTTTCTTCCTCTATCATCGCGTTGGCCGCCATGCCCACGCTGGAATGGAGAATATGAAGCTTCTGTGCCATGGCGGGACAAGGAATCAGGGGGCTTGCGGTCGCCAGATAGCTATCGAAACACGCCAGCCAATGCTTGAAGATTGCCGATGCGTTCGGAGTTTGCGGGCTGATGCGGAGGCAGTCAGGCTTGATCCGGAGCTCGATCTTCAAATTTCTAGTATATTAAACAGATGTACCATCAATTGAACACGAGGCGAGTTGCTGAATGGCTTTAATATACTAGATATTAAGCCTTGCAGTCGATTACAGTAGAAGGACGACCGCCGGGAGTACTGGGTATTTATACCCTGCCCTGGAGGCGGGATTAACTCAGCCTTTCGACCAATTGGGGAGCCGTCACATGACTGGTCTCAACCAACCGGTCGAGAGGCACATGACCGACCAGGGCCAATGGTAAACCGGTGTTCTGCACCAATGGCAGGCAGCTATGCTAATCATACCACCACACGCCCCCACTCCCCACATTCCTTGATTTGCTCAGGGAGGGACCAAAACACTCTCTACCTGAACTTTAAAAGGTGGGACATTTGTAACTCTTCGTGGTGGAGATTTGTATAACTTGCAACTCTTTGAACAAATAAAATTCCTCTTCATGTCAGATCGATCACTCTCCTGTCTTTGGCCCTCCTGCCTTGTGAAATGAATGCCCTGGACACGAAAGAAGAAGGATGTGATTTAGGTCCAAGGATGTGGAGGAACCGCCTGTGGAATTAATGGTTCTATTTTCTGATTTTCATATGCTGTGATTCTACAATGCCATTGTTCATACCCAACCAACAGACTGCCTTCTTTGCCAGTCTGCTCTGCCCATTCAAGCCCCTTGTCTGAATGATGTGTGTGCTGATGTTGTTGAAGAATATCAGGTGAGAGATTCCTGTCTGAGCACCTGGTGCCTTTAAAAATAACGCTCCAGAAGATGCCTCGCTCGCCCCGATCAGGCCAAAATGATGTGAGATGGAATTGAATCATGTGTTAATTATTTTTCATTGTTTCTCTCCCGTCGAGTTGTTCTTAATTTCTCCTCCCAGCTGTTCCCTGTTCCATTGCACAAACTGTACCAGATCCATTTGGAAACTTCTTCAAGTTCCATGTCAATGAGTTAAGTTTATATCTTCAGGTTTCCCAGGTTTGGCTAACTGCCAAGTGTATCCAATGTGACCATCAATGCCGGTGACATCAATCAGTGCAGGCTGTACTCCTGTTGCTGCTTTGTTCTTTGCACAGCAGTCAAACCACGTGCAATGCAGGTGTATCTTTGTGCACTGCATGCAGATCAATCCGTGTGTCACAGAATAGTGTGGCGCCCTGAACTGTGCACAACATTCCAGCTGAGCTCTAACCAGTGTCTTGTATCAGTTCAGTATAACCTCCTCGCTCTTGTACTCGAGGCCCTGTAGAAGCCAGGTATTTCTAATGCACCTAATATAGGTGTTTAAGCGTAAATATTAAACCCCAGTTTTAAAATGAAAGAAAACACATATTTTGCAAACTCATTGTCATAGTTTTAAAGTAACACGTCTGATAAGACAAACACTTTCCATTACATTTCTCCAAGGACAAGGGCTGAATCCATGGCAACGAGGTGGCAGGAGTGAAGGTTCTAATGTTCTCACGCCTTTCGAGATTAGGGTGAATCACATCCCATGACTTATAGAAGCTGAAACATTTTCGACTATGTTGCCTTGTTTTTAATAAATGGACAGTTACAACATCGAATCAAATATATATTTGATTCCAACATTATCAAAACAACAATGTTATAAAAGCAGCAACATTTACTTGACTAGATTGAAATAGACAGTTTGAATGATATTTTTGGAGTCATGTCCAGCATGGCATGATGAGATAGCGTGAGGTCTCCATTGTAGCAGTAGTCAGGTCAGCATTAGACCAGTTTTTGCTGGCTTTGATAAAGCATAATATCGCATTCTTTAATGAAATGAAAATCGCTTATTGTCACGAGTAGGCTTCAATGAAGTTACTGTGAAAAGCCCCTAGTCGCCACATTCCGGCGCCTGTCCGGGGAGGCTGGTACGGGAATTGAACCGTGCTGCTGGCCTGCTTGGTCTGCTTTAAAAGCCAGCGATTTAGACTGGTGAGCTAAACCAGCCCCTAACATGCACAAGTCGGCAGACAGGCAACAATTAGAAGTAATGTTACATATTGAAGATGGACAGCTTGCCATCAATTCAAATGTGTTTGAGTCTAACTCAAACCAATTAGGATTATATTGGGGTGTGATCAGATCACTTAAGACAGAAATGAAACAGTATAACAATAGAAGATTTTGCCGCCATTTATGAGACTTAGGTTAGGGTTAGGTTAGAGAGAGAGAGGGTTAGAGAGAGAGAGTTTTAGGATAGTTTTTGTTGGTAGGTTAGCAGCATCTATACTTTGATCTGAACTATTCACTGTCTCTCCGTATTCATATTTCATTTTCAGACTTTGACTTCAGACTTTGACTTTTAAAAGTTATGTTTCGAGCTGTTTGTCTGAGAAGATAATTCCTGTGATTCTTTGAAAGCTTCAAATTGTCTATGAATTGCCTTTTAAATGACTTTCAAGTTGTAATCAATAGAAGACAAATAAAACAATTCTTATTTGCACCTGACAAATTTTAACTTGAATTTCTAATGAGTTCCAGTAATCGCAACTGCAGCTGGTAACCTTAAATTGAATGGTTTCAAAATCCCTCAACTGACACAGTCCAAATCCTTCAGGCCCCTATTAATAATGCCCAGAATACTTTCTGCTTTATTCACTGCTCTCTGCACCTGTCCTGTCACCTTCATGACCTATTCACAAATACACCCAGGTCCCTCTGCTCCTGCACCGCCTTAAGTATTTTATCCCATACTTCATATTGTCTCTACCTGTTCTTCCTATGAAAATACGTTAAGCGGGATTCTCTGCAATCGGCACGATGGCCCAACGCTGGCGTCAAAAACGGCGCGAACCACTCTGGCGTCAGGCTGACCGGAGATTCTCCGCACTTCCGGGGGCTAGGAGGACACCGGAGGGGTTAGCGTCGCGCTAACCGGCGGCGAAGGGACTGTGCGAGTTTGTACATTCGCCAAAGGGCCAGCGTGATCCCGCGCATGCGCGGAACCGCTGCGTATTCTGCCGCATGTGCAGGGGGGGGTGTCTTCCCCGTGCTGGCCATGGCAGAGCCTGACAGGGGCCGGCGCGGAAGGAAGAGGCGCCCCCACGGTACAGGCCCGCCCGCAGATCAGTGGGCCCCAATCGCGGGCCAGGCCACCGTGGGGGGTCCGGATCCCCCCCGCGAGACCCCTCATCCCCACCCCCGAGGACCGCCCCAGCCGACTTACCTGCCAGGTCCCGCCGTGTGGGGACATATCTAATCCACACTGGCGGGACTGGCCAGAAACCGATGGCCGCTCGGCCCATCGGGGACCGGAGAATTGTCGGGGGGGCCGCTGCCAACGGCCCCCAACTGGCGCGGCGTGAATGCCGCCCCCGCCCGAAAACTGGCGGGGGAGGGGTTGGAGAATCCTGCCCATTATCAAACACTTCCCCGTATTGAACTCTGCCAACTTCTTTGCCCACTCTGCCAACTTCTCTGCCCACTCTGCCAACTTCTTTGCCCACTTTGCCAACTTCTCTGCCCACAACTGCCAAGGATGTGGATGCTTTGGAGAGGGTGCAGAGGAGGTTCACCAGGATGTTGCCTGGTATGGAGGGTGCTAGCTATGAAGAAAGGTTGAATAGATTAGGATTGTTTTCGTTGGAAAGACGGAGGTTGAGGGGGGACCTGATTGAGGTCTACAAAATTATGAGAGGTATGGACAGGGTGGATAGCAACAAGCTTTTTCCAAGAGTGGGGGTGTCAGTTACAAGGGGTCAGGAGTTCAAGGTGAGAGGAGAAAAGTTTAAGGGAGATATGCGTGGAAAGTTTGTTACGCAGAGGGTGGTAGAGATAGCATCATTTAAGAAGCATCTAGACAGGTATATGAACGGGCGGGAACAGAGGGAAGTAGACCTTGGGAAATAGGAGACTGGTTTAGATAAAGGATCTGGATCGGCGCAGGCTGGGAGGGATGGATGAGGTTAGATGGAGGATGATTTGGGAGGGGGGTGGAGGTGGTTCAATGCAGTGCCCCTGAGGAATGCCGAACCTCCCTCTTTTCCCCGCCCCCACACCTGGGGTAAACACAGAACCTAAACCACACTGTAAATCTGTGCCAGTGCACAGGGGGATCAAATAGCTCTGGAACAAAGGGCAGGATGAAGAGAATGTGAGAGAGAGAGAGGAGAAAGGGGGAGGGAGCAGAAAGGGGGAGGGAGGAGAAAGAGGCCCAGGGGGTGGGGAGGCAGAATTAATCCAAATTCCTGCTTATTTCCTCAGACTCTTCAAAAGGTTGTTTCTCCCCAGGATTGGAAAAGGTGCCTTTATAATTCACAGTACAGAACCCTTTCTGCGCTGTGAATTATAAAGGCAGAACCCAGAAACTTTGCCAAAAGTTTTTCCCTCTCTCTCCGCGCGTTTTTCCTGTTGTTGTGAAACTGACCTGAAATCGCACAGGCTGAAACTGAAATAGACAAATCCAGACACATCTCCCACCCCGGGATCCCAGCATTTCCCTCTGCATTCTAACCAGGCAATATTCCTGGGTTTAGGCAGATTGCAGTATACTCACCAAAGCCCTGCGCTCAGCCAGAGGACGGACGGGACTCCCTCTCTCTGTCTCTCTCTCTCTGTCAAACAAAGACAAGGCAGTTGGGAGGAAGGGGAGCCTTGAGGAAGATCTGCTGATGCCCCCATCCAATGGATGCCCGGAGCCAACGCACCGTCGCCCCCCCCTCTGCACGCCGCTGCCCCCTACCCCTACCCCCTACCTCTACCCCTACCCCCCACCCCTACCCCCCCACCCCCCCACCCCTACCCCCCTCCAACGCCGCTACCCCCCACCACCCCCACCCCTACCCCCCCACCCCTACCCCTACCCCCCACCCCTACCCCCTTCCCCACCCCTCTCCAACGCCGCTACCCCCCCCACCACCCCCACCCCCCACCCCTACCTCTACCCCCCACCCCTACCCCCCTCCCCACCCCTCTCCAATGCCGCGACCCCCCCTCCCCACCCCTCCCAACCCCCAATGCCGCGACCCCCCCCTCCCCACCCCTCCCAACCCCCAACTTCCATTTAAGTCAATTTCCACTGATTAATTTTAGAGGCATTAGCTAGTCTTAGAGACATATATGTCTTTGTGCAGATGACCTGCTTACTGAAATGGTTAAATTTTTGTACAGAATCAAAAGTGTTGGAGAACTTGGCATGATGCCATCTCCGTCCGCTATGTGACCTTAGACATTATCCATCCTTTCTTTCAATTTTCAATGTTCGTTATTTAACCGGTTTTTGGAAAGAGACATTACTGGATGTTTATTTTTCTTTTATTTCAAATGAGTTGAATTACTGCTGAATTTATCTGGACGGCTTGAAACGATCTGAAGTTATTCTCGACATGTATCCATTGTTAAATTTCTAACTGTAATCTTGTATTGATTTTCCTCCCCATTTTTTCTGTTTTGGGAGGGGGGGGGGGGAGGTTAGTCACCCTCAGATATTCCTGAACAAAACTAATTGAGTGTTTTAGCCCCTTTCTGATCTTTTGGGCTTCACTTAATTTGATTTTTTTTTCTCTTGAGACATTCCAGGACAGTCGTTAGCCGTAATTGTTGGCAGTTTTGTGAGGTCTTTACACTATCTTTACCCACTTGATTGCTTTGCTTAAAGGAGTTAGAGCTCAATTCCTTTTAACCAGCCTGTCTTCCAAATGGTGTGAAGGTTGAATTTATGTCATTTCTGCTTCTAACTTTATTTGTCTTATCTTTACTTCTGTGTATCTCACCATTTTTCTCTGTTCCACAGTAATCACATCCATCTTTGATCATTGTTTATTTTTTTTCAGAGTATTTTGCTCTTCAAAAACCAAAAAAAAATGTTTTAAACTGACTTTTTTACTCATTTGGCCTTGATACCAGATGTATTGGATGTTACCTCACCGTCTGTCCGCCTTGCCAAGTGACTCTAATTTTTGGCGGTCAAAGGTTTTACTACTCGCCTTGTCCACCGGCTCGAGCGGCGTCCAGCTCAGCAAATCCTTCCAAACTTACACTAAATGTTAGGGGTGAAAATATTCACACGAAGGCCTGAGTATCAGTAACAAAGCAGTTTATTATGTCAGAATTCAGGGAGATAAGATTTGGGAACTCCGCAGTCCCTGACAGCACCTTATCCCACTTAAGCTTAAACTCACATGGATTAATATACAGATTCAAGGCGGATAGCCTAATGACTTGGATCTTTTCCCATATACGCATTCCTTTTTTTAAAGACTTTGGCTGTTTTAACTATTCCTTTCTCTGTCAATCTTATACCCAATTTTAATGCATTAGTTTTCCCCCAGTGGCCATTTTTCTTTTCCTAAATTTTTATGTAATTCTCCTGACAATTGTCTCAGTTGTTTGGAATATTCCGGATATTGTTCTCACAAGGTTTGAAGTGCGCTTCCACTATCAGAGGTTGTATCTAACGTGTTGCCCATCTTTAACACTATTGGCAGTTAATGATCCTTGCGATTATTGTTTATTTAGCAAAATGGTCCTGGACCACTTTATTCAATCATGAATTTAAACGGAGTTATCCTGCTCCGTTGCCCAATTCAGGCAGGCTCATCCATGCCTGCAAGCCTATCTAACTACAAGGTTATAACGTCCTTGTTATATTTTACCTTAGGGTTGATCACGCACCCTTCTAAAGCTTCTTATCGCGGGGGCACTTTTAGACAAAAGCAAGGATCATGATGATGCCGAAACCTCTTCTGTAGCTATTACTGTAGGGGCTACACACCCTCCCTTAAAGCACTAGTCTCTGACTGTGCCTGTGACTATTACTGTAGGGGCTACACACCCTCCCTTAAAGCACTAGTCCCTGACTATGCCTGTGACTATAACTGTAGTGGTCACACTCCCTCCCTTAAAGCACTAGTCCCTGACTATGCCTGTGACTATAACTGTAGGGGCTACACACCCTCCCTTAAAGCACTAGTCCCTGACTGTGCCTGTGACTATTACTGTAGGGGTCACACTCCCTCCCTTAAAGCACTAGTCCCTGACTATGCCTGTGACAATTACTGTAGGGGTCACACTCCCTCCCTTAAACGGGTTCGCCGGACTGACCTGGATTTTGTAGGAGCGTCCCTGAGCGCTGACAGCGGGGCTGAATCGCGGACGGTACAGTGGAGGGGAATACCAAAGTGGCAAAAGCTTTACTCACAATGGTGGCCCAATTCCTCCTTCGCTCCCGAACTTGATCAGTCGCTTATGCCGCCAGTCCCAGCGGAGACTCTTTGAAATCCCACCGCTGCCACCAAAATGTGAATGTGTCTCTAATTCACTTGTCTCTCAGTCCGGAAGAAACGGTCTCGAACACTTCCGTACTTCAGAATATTCTTTATTGCGATCGGGGCAGCCCTCTAGGTATTCCAAAGGTCCACCTCGGAGAGTGCCAAAGTTTTGCTCAAAACATCCTGTCTTTATATGTTTTTTTAAGGGGCTGTATCTTCCATTCACTTGAGCTCGCCCCCATTACAAAGCATAGATTTGTTATTAATTCGTTATTGCAATAGTTCCAGTACATAATTATACAGACTTTAAAGTTATCTATTGGCACATGAGTATGTAGCAGTCTTAGCTTAATTAGCAGGTGCTAGCTATAGTTGCAAGCGGCTCCCACATTTCATACCCTGTCACCTGGCCATCTTCCTTGTTTCTCAAGGCTATTCAACTCCCTTATTTCAGCAAGTTCGTTCTCCTTCAATAACGAGCTTTTGGTTATCAGGATATGCTATAGTCAACCAGGGTAATTTTCCACTAGCATATCCCACATTCATTCTGGCTTGTTCTAGCTATTAACCCTTTGCTTCACATTCTCAGAAGTATGAAGTTAGGTCCCAGCTGTGGTCTCCTGGTGTTGGGCAATGCAATGTTTGGTCACTCTGACACCGAGGGCTGCCAGTGTTGAAGCCTCCCCCAAACCTGGAGCCTGCTGGTGCTGAGACACTCCAGTATTGTCAACTTTAACAATGCAGCATGTCAAATAATACAAACACTCTGCCTGACCTTTGTTAAAATGCCACAAAATCTTCCTTTGTACTTCACAGATTATCGATTGCTCCAGGAGGGACTACTTGAAGAACTGATAGATTACAAGTTTGTATTCCCACATGTTTTATCAGGAAAACGGAAATGGAGCGTACTCCTACTGCCACAGGTAATTAATAGAAAGCTAGAATATTACAGCTCAGGAGGAGGCCATTCGGCCCATCGTGTCTGCACCAGCTCCCGAAACAGCTCGTCCCATTCCTCAGCCCTATCCCCGTAGCTCTCTAAATTATTCTCTTTCAAATATACGTTGTTACCCGTGCCACGTGCTCGCAAAGTGAGAAATAAGGAGAGAGAGGAGTTGAACACGTGGCCTCAGGGATGGTGCAGGAGGGAGGGTTTTGGTTTCCTGGATAATTGGGGCTCATTCTGGGGTAAGTGGGACCTCTACAAACAGGATGGTCTTCACCTGAACCAGAGGGGTACCAATATCCTGGAGGGGAGATTTGCTAGTGCTCTTCGGGGGGGTTTAAACTAATTCAGCAGGGGGATTGGAACATAAATTGTAGTCTCAGTGTACAGGATGTTGAGAGTAGTGAGGTCAGGGATAGGGTTAAAAGTTCGAAAGAGGGCACCGGCAAGCAGGACGCTGGTTTGAAGTGTGTCTACTTCAACGCCAGGAGCATCCGGAATAAGGTGGGTGAGCTTGCAGCATGGGTTGGTACCTGGGATCTCGATGTTGTGGCGATTTCGGAGACATGGGTAGAGCAGGGACAGGAATGGTTGTTGCAGGTTCCAGGATTTAGATGTTTCTGTAAGAACAGAGAAGATGGTAAAAGAGGGGGGGGGTGTGGCATTGTTAATCAAGGAAAGTATTACGGCGGTAGAAAGGACGTTTGAGGACTCGTCTACTGAGGTAGTATGGGCCGAGGTTAGGAACAGGAGAGGAGAGGTCACACTGTTGGGAGTTGTCTATAGACCTCCGAATAGTCCCAGAGATGTAGAGGAAAGGATTGTAAAGATGATTCTCGACAGGAGCGAGAGTAACAGGTTAGTTGTTATGGGGGACTTTAACTTTCCAAATATTGACTGGAAATACTATAGATCGAGTACTATAGATGGGTCAGTTTTTGTGCAGTGTGTGCAGGAGGGTTTTCTGACACAGTATGTAGACAGGCCAACAAGGGGCGAGGCCACATTGGATTTGGTACTGGGTAATGAACCCGGCCAGGCGTTAGATTTAGATGCAGGTGAGCACTTTGGTGATAGTGATCACAATTCGGTCATGTTTACTTTAGCAATGGTCAGGGATAGGTATATACCGCAAGGCAAGAATTATAGCTGGGGGAAAGGCAATTATGATGCTATTCGGCAAGATTTAGGATGTATAGGATGGGGAAGGAAACTGCAGGGGATGGGTACAATCGAAATGTGGAGCTTTTTCAAGGAACAGCTACTCCGTGTCCTTGATAAGTATGTACCTGTCAGGCAGGGAGGAAGTTGTCGAGCAAGGGAACCGTGGTTTACTAAGGAAGTTGAAGCCCTTGTCAAGAGGAAGAAGATGGCTTATGTTAGGATGAGACATGAAGGCTCAGTTCGGGCACTTGAGAGTTACAAGTTAGCCAGGAAGGAACTAAAGGGAGAGTTAAGAAGAGCGAGGAGAAGACACGAAAAGTCATTGGCGGATAGGATCAAGGAAAATCCTAAGGCTTTCTACTGGTATATCAGGAACAAAAGAATGACTAGAATAAGATTAGGGCCAATCAAGGATAGTAGTGGAAAGTTGTGTGTGGAATCAGAGGAGATAGGGGAAGCGTTAAATGGATATTTTTCGTCAGTGTTTACACTGGAGAAAGACAATGTTGTCGAGGAGAATACTCAGGTTCAGTCGACCAGGCTAGATGGAATTGAGGTTCACAAGGAGGAGGTGTTAGCAATTTTGGAAAATGTAAAAATAGATAAGTCCCCTGGGCCAGATGGGATTTATCCTGGGATTCTCTGGGAAGCCAGGGAGGAGATTGCAGAGCCTTTGTCCTTGATCTTTATGTCGTCTTTGTCGACAGGAATAGTGCCGGAAGACTGGAGGATAGCAAATGTTGTCACCTTGATCAAGAAGGGGAGTAGAGACAACCCTGGTAATTATAGACCTGTGAGCCTTACTTCGGTTGTGGGTAAAATGTTGGAAAAGGTTATAAGAGATAGGGTTTATAATCACCTTGAAAAGAACAAGTTGATTAGCGATAGTCAACACGGTTTTGTGAAGGGTAGGTCATGCCTCACAAACCTTATTGAGTTTTTTGAGAAGGTGACCAAACAGGTGGATGAGGGTAAAGCAGTTGATGTGGTGCTTATGGATTTCAGTAAGGCGTTTGATAAGGTTCCCCACGTTAGGCTATTGCAGAAAATAAGGAAGTATGGGATTGAAGGTGATTTAGCGATTTGGATCAGTAATTGGCTAGCTGAAAGAAGACAGAGGGTGGTGGTTGATGGCAAATGTTCATCCTGGAGTTCAGTTACTAGTGGTGTACCGCAAGGATCTGTTTTGGGGTCACTGCTGTTTGTCATTTTTATAAATGACCTGGAAGAGGGTGTAGAAGGATGGGTGAGTAAATTTGCAGATGACACAAAGGTCGGTGGAGTTGTGGATAGTGCTGAAGGATGTTATAGGATACAGAGGGACATAGATAAGCTGCAGAGCTGGGCTGAGAGGTGGCAGATGGAGTTTAATGCGGAAAAGTGTGAGGTGGTTCACTTTGGAAGGAGTAACAGGAATGCAGAGTACTGGGCTAATGGCAAGATTCTTGGTAGTGGAGATGAACAGAGAGATCTCGGCATCCAGATACATAAATCCCTGAAAGTTGCCACCCAGGTTAATGGGGCTGTTAAGAAGGCATATGGTGTGCTAGCCTTTATCAGTAGGGGGATTGAGTTTCGGAGCCACAAGGTCATGCTGCAGCTGTACATAACTCTGGTGCGGCCGCTCCTGGAGTACTGCGTGCAGTTCTGGTCACCACATTATAGGAAGGATGTGGAAGCTTTAGAAAGGGTTCAGAGGAGATTTACTAGGATGTTGCCTGGTATGGAGGGAAGGTCTTACGAGGAAAGGCTCAGGGACTTGAGGTTGTTTTCGTTAGAGAGGAGAAGGCTGAGAGGTGACTTAATAGAGACATATAAGATAGTCAGAAGGTTAGATAGGGTGGACAGTGAGAGTCTCTTTCCTCGGATGGTGATGACCAACACGAGGGGACATAGCTTTAAATTGAGTGGTGGGAGATATAGGACAGATATCAGAGGCACTTCTATAGACCAGACAGGGCCCATCTGGTCAAGGCTTCCAGGCCCTTTGAACGCCTCGCGATTGATTTCAAAGGGCCACTCCCCTCAACTAACAAGAACATCTACTTCTTAAATGTCGTAGACGAGTTCTTCCGCTTTCCATTCGCTATCCCGTGCCCTGACATGACACCCCCATAGTCATTAGGGGCCTGCACAGTATCTTCACTCTGTTTGGTTTCCCCAGCTACGTGCACAGCAACCGGGGTTCATCCTTCATGAGCGACGAGCTGCGTCAGTACCTGCTCGACAAGGGCATTGCTCGACAACCGCAGAGGGAACGGGCAGGTGGAGAGGGAGAACACGACGGTCTGGAAGACCGTCCTACTGACCCTCCGGTCTAGGAAGCTCCAAGTCTCCCAGTGGCAGGAAGTCCTCCCAGACGCGCTCCACGCTATTAGGTCCCTCGTGTGTACGGCGACCAACCAAACCCCTCACGAGAGGCTCTTCATTTTTTCCAGGGGCACTACCACGGGGGTCTCACTTCCGGCATGGCTGAGGACGCCGGGCCCGGTACTCCTGAGGAAACACGTCAGGGGGCATAAAACCGACCCCCTTGTTGAGAAGATGCGCCTGCTCCACTCCAACCCCCAGTACGCATTCGTAGAGTTCTCTGACAGCCGTCAGGACACAGTATCCCTCCGGGATCTGGCACCCGCCGGATCCAGCGTCCCCTCTACCCCCACAGAAGGATCTCCCACCCTACACCCCATGCTGCCGCCCCCTTGCGCTCCCGAGCCCACGGGTTCGCTCCACCAGTCCCGCGCACCCACGCCGGCCAGCCCCCAGCGCCCCCAGTCCCAGGGTAAACCAGGAGAGTATGAAGCTTGGATACAACCCTCCCTGGAGTCCCCCATCGTACCCCAACACACTACACCCGTCCAGCCACCGCAAGATGCTGCAACCCCGGTGCTCCGCAGGTCTCAGCGGACAATCCGACCGCCGGACAGACTAACGTTATAGACTAGACCACCACCCCCGCCAGACTTGATTTTTTTGCAGGGGGTGAATGTGGTGAATGTAATATATGAATGTGTATAATAATTCACACCGTTATTGTAAGCGCAGTAGCGCCATCCTACCACTAGAGAGAGTAGCGCTGGGAGCACTGAGGATCTTGTCCTGGGCTCCACCTTTGGTTCCGCCCACGACTCCTCCCCCTAGTGTAGCTGTATAAGTATCCGTGTCCAGAGTCAGCCTGGGTCACTACGAGTTCATCGACAGGTAACAGGCTGGCTCTGAAGTAAGTCGATTAAAGCCAAGATTCACTTTGGAAACACGTGTCTGATGAATTGATGTTTCCATCAAGGTTATAGGGCACTCAATGGACCTCCATTAGAAAGAGTTGGTGCAGACTGAATAGGCCCCATTCTGCACCGACCTATCCGATCATTTGTGTGGTTAGTACAGGAGATACCTGGTACTTGTGTGGAGTTTGTTAATGTCCTGAAGGTGGGGGATCCACATGTGCACATGGACATTTACTCTCCGAAGAAATCACTGCCTTGTGAGGAATATGTGTCCTTCAGCAAATAAATTGTAGAAAAAGAGAAAATAGGAGCCTGAGGCCATTCAGCCCTTTGAGCCTGTTCTGCCATTCATTATGATCATGGCTGATCATCCAACTCAATACCATGATCCTGCTTTCCCCCCAGTATCTATTGATCCCCTTGCCTCAAGTTCTATATCTAATTGCTTCTTGAAAACATACAATGTTTGGCCTCAACTACTTTCTGTGGCAGTGAATGTCACAACTCACCACTCTCTGGGTGAAGAAATTTCTCCTCAGCTCAGTCCTAAATGGTCTACTGCGTATCCTGTGACCCATGTCTCTGGACACACCCACATCAGGAACATCCTTCCTGCATCCACCCAGTCTATTCATAGAACATAGAACAGGACAGCACAGTACAGGCCCTTCAGCCCACGATGTTGTGCGTACCATTTATCCTAAGCTAAGATCAATCTAACCTACACCCCTTCAATTTACTGCTGTCCATGTGCCTGTCTAAGAGTCTCTTAAATGTCCCAAATGACTCTGACTCCACCACCTCTGCTGGCAGTGCATTCCACACACCCACAACTGTCTGTGTAAAGAACCAACCTCTGACATCTCCCCTATACCTTCCTCCAATCACCTTAAAATAATGTCCCCTAGTGACAGCCATTTCCTCCCTGGGGAAAGGTCTCTGGCTACCCACTCCATCCATGCCTCTCATTACCTTGTACACCTCTATCAAGTCACCTCTCTTCCTTCTTCGCTCCAGTGAGAAAAGCCCTAGCTCCCTCAACCTTTCTTCATAAGACATGCCCTCCAGTCCAGGCAGCATCCTGGTAAATCTCCTCTGTACCCTCTCCAAAGCATCCACATCCTTCCTATAATGAGGCGACCAGAACTGGACGCAATATTCCAAGTTTGGTCGAACTAGAGTTTTATAAAGCTGCAGCAAAACCTCGTGGCTCTTAAACTCAATCTCCCTGTTTATGAAAGCCAACACACCATACGCCTTCTTAACAACCCTATCAACCTGGGTGGCAACTTTGAGGGATCTATGTACGTGGACCCCAAGATCCCTCTGTTCCTCCACACTTCCAAGAATCCTGCCTTTAACCCTGTATTCAGCATTCAAATTCGACCTTCCAAAATGAATCATTTCACAATTATCAAGGTTGAACTCCATCTGCCACTTCTCAGCCCAGCTCTGCATCCTGTCAATGTCCTGTTGTAGGAATCCTGTAGGAATTTTATAGGTTCCCATTCGATCCCCTCTCATTCTTCTGAACTCCAGCGAATAATCCTAATTGACTCACTCTCTCCTCATACGTCAGTTCACCATCCCAGGAATCAGCCTGGTAAACCTTCGCTGCACTCCCTCTAGAGCAAGAACATCCTTTCTCAGATAAGGAGACTAAAACTGCCCACAATTCTCCAGGTGTGGCCTCACCAAGGCCCTGTATAATTGCAGCAAGACATCCCTGCTCCTGTACTCGAAACCTCTCGTATTTACCTGAGGAAGGAGCAGTGCTCCGAAAGCTAGTGTTTGAAACAAACCTGTTGGACTTTAACCTGGTGTTGTAAGACTTCTTACTGAGCTCGCCCCAGTCCAACGCCGGCATCTCCACATCTCGCAATAAAGACCGACATACCATTAGCCTTCTTCACCTCCTGCTGCACCTGCCTGCCCAGCTTCAGTGACTGGTGTTGGAGGACACCCAGGTCTCGTTGCACACTGCCCTCTCTCAATTTATGGCCATTCGGATAATAATTTGCCTTCCTGTTTATGCTACCAAAGTGGATAACCTCAAATTTACTCAAATTAAACTGCATCTGCCATTCATTTGCCCACTCACTCAACTTGTCCAAATCACACTGCATCTCTGCATCCTCCTCACAGCTCATCCTCCACCCAACTTTGTGTCATCTGCAAATTTGGAGATAGGAGAATCAATTCCCTCATCTAAATCATGCATATATATTGTGAATCATGTCTAATAGTGAGTAATTGTTTGTGCCCTATGCAGAGAAATTATCCAAACCACATCAGCATTTTACTGGAGCTGGAGGGAGAGGATTTAATATTGGACCTCAGCAGAAAGATGTAAGTAAACCTGGCTTTGTGTGACAAAGGACACGGCATGCATTTTCACTGTGCCTTGTGGATGGATTTCATTCTGTAGTCCCTGTTTCCTATTGAATGGAAAGGTATCTTGTACAGAAGCTGAACAACAGAATAGTGGCGTTTTGCTTTGTACCTGTGCAGTTCTGGTCGCCACATTACCAGAAGGATGTGGATGCTTTAGAGAGGGTGCAGAGGAGGTTCACCAGGATGTTCCCTGGTATGGAGGGGGCTAGCTATGAAGAAAGGTTGAGTACATTAGGATTGTGTTTGTTGAAAAGACGGAAGTTGAGGGGGGACCTGATTGAGGTCTACAAAATAATGAGAGGTATGGACAGGGTGGCTAGCAACAAGCTTTTCCCAAGAGTGGGAGTGTCAATTACAAGGGTTCACGATTTCAAGGTGAGAGGGGGAAAATTTAAAGGAGATGTGCGTGGAAAGTTTTTTACGCAGAGGGTGGTGGGTTCCTGGAACGGTTTGCCAGCAGAGGTGGTAGAGGCAGGCACGATAGCATAATTTAAGATGCATCCAGACAGATATATGAACGGGCGGGAACAGAGGGAAGTAGATCCTTGGAAAATAGGCGACAGGTTTAGATAAAGGATCTGGACCGGCGCAGGCTGGGAGGGCCGAAGGGCCTGTTCCTGTGCTGTAATTTTCTTTGTTCTAAAATGCATGCTGGTCTCAGAGTTTGTCACTGAATCATAATGCACAGAATGATGCCATTCAGCCATTGTACCTGTGCTGGTTAATTTATAGAGTTAGTCCATCATCCCCACTCTCCTGCTTATTCCTCACACCCCTGGAAATGTTACCCTTCAAGCATTTGTCCAATTCATTTTAAATGTCACCATTGAATCTGCTTGTACCACCTTCCTGGAAGGAGCTTCCAGGTCACACTTTTTTGGTGTCCCTTTGCTAGTTTGTGAAATACTTCAATTCCTGAGGCTTGATACTGTTCTGTTTTATTGCAACATTATAAGTCTTTTCTTTAAATCTTATATTATCCTTAACTTCCTGAGTGACGTACAGATGGTAATTCTCTGTCTACATTTGTTTTTAGGTGCAATGTATTTTTTGAATTGTTTCCTTGTATGTTTCCCACCATTCAGAACCTCCTTGCCCTTTAGCCTATTTAGCAAATATGCTCGGCTACTTCCCCCTTTATTCCTATCTAATTGGTTTTGTTTAAGTTTAAGATTCTTGTTTGCAATCGGAGTACATCATTTTCAAACTTGACCTGGGATTCAATTGTATTATGATCACTCTTTCCCAGTGGATCATTGACCTCATATTAATTAACTCTGCTTGATTGCACAGTAATCAATCAAAATATTGCAACTTCTAGTTGGTTCCACCACGTATTCCTCAAAGAAACTTTGATGACAACATTCTACAAACTTGTTTTTGAAATTGTTCAGGCTAGATCGAATGTGTCAGTCTATATGAAAATGAAAGTCACTATTCATTGTGCACCTATTTCCATGAAACACCCAGAATTATTTACCCTTCAGCATTCACAACTGCCGTACCTGTTCGAGCCTCTTGCATGACTCAAACCCCTGGGAATAGTGGGAAGCATACTATGGTGACTAAGGCAATGATACAGTGCCTGCATGGCTACACCTGAATAATTCTCCTTCTGGAAATGAATTTCCAGCCCCTAGACCTTTACGAGGGTACTCGAGAGTACCATCCAGCGAGGGCCTCCAGAATGACAGAGCTGCACTCGACACACTCTCACACAACAAAGTGGGGCGACCTTGAAACCTGGTGAAGTTCAGGAGATTGTGTTCACCTCTAAGGATGCGGGGGGGGAGGACATTGTACAGCTGAAGTCAGAAACCTGGAGCTCTTGGCAGGTGTGCGAGTGGGAGGTGGTGGTTTAATGATAATATCATTGGATAAGAAAGCCAGAGGCCCAGGGGCCCTGGGGACATGGGTTCAAATCCCACCAAGGTCGCCGGCACAATTTAATTTCACTGAATAAATCTGGAATTTAAGAAACAAACTAGTGGCTATAAAGGTGACCATGAAACCATTGCCGATTGTGGTAAAAACCCATCTGGTTCACTAATGTCCTTTAGGGAAGGAAATCTGCCGTCCTTACCTGGTCTGGCCTACATGTAACTCCAGACCCACAGCAATGTGGTTGACTCTGAAATACCCCCTGAAATGCCCTCTGAAGTGGCTGAGCAAACTACTCAGCTGCATCAAAACTGCTGTAAGGTCTATGAAAAGGAATTGAATTGGGCTGATCACCTGGTATCGACTGAGGCACCGCAAACAACAACGGAAAAGCCAGCCCGGTCTGGTCTATAAAACCCTGTGACCAACATCAGGGGGCTTGTGTCAGAGTTGGGAGGGCTGTCCGACAGACTGGTCAAGCTGCAGCCTGACATAGTCACACTCACAGAATCATACCTTACAGACAATGTCCCAGAAACCACTATCACCATTCCTGGGTATGTCCTGTCTCACCGGCAGGACAGACCCAGCAGAGGTGGCAGCACAGTGGGATACAGTCGGGAAGGAGCTGCCCTGGGAGTCCTCAGCATTGACTCTGAGGGCAGCACGGTGGCGCAGTGGGTTAGCCCTGCTGCCTCACGGCGCCGAGGTCCCAGGTTCGATCCCGGCCCCAGGTCACTGTCCGTGTGGAGTTTGCACATTCTCCCCCTGTTGGCGTGGGTTTCGCCCCCACAACCCAAAGATGTGCAGGGTAGGTGGATTGGCCATGCTAAATTGCCCCTTAATTGGACAAAATTAATTGGGTACTCTAAACTTTTAAAACAAACATCGACTCTGGATCCCATGAAGTCACATGGCTTCAGGTTAAACATGGGCAAGGAAACCACCTGCTGATTCCCACGTACCGCCCACCATAGAACATAGAACGATACAGCGCAGTACAGGCCCTTCTGCCCACGATGTTGCACCGACATGGGAAGTCAAAAACTAAAGGCCATCTAACCTACACTATGCCATTATCATCCATATGCTTATCCAATAAACTTTTAAATGCCCTCAATGTTGTCGAGTTCACTACTGTTGCAGGTAGGGCATTCCACGGCCTCACCACTCTTTGCGTAAAAAACCTACCTCTGACCTCTGTCCTATATCTATTACCCCTCAATTTAAGGCTATGTCCCCTTGTGCTAGCCACCTCCATCCGCGGGAGAAGGCTCTCACTGTCCACCCTATCTAACCCTCTGATCATTTTGTATGCCTCTATTAAGTCACCTCTTAACCTTCTTCTCTCTAACGAAAACAACCTCAAGTCAATCAGCCTTTCCTCATAAGATTTTCCCTCCATACCAGGCAACATCCTGGTAAATCTCCTCTGCACCCGTTCCAAAGCTTCCACGTCCTTCCTATAATGAGGCGACCAGAACTGTACGCAATACTCCAAATGCGGCCGTACCAGAGTTTTGTACAGCTGCAACATGACCTCATGGCTCCGGAACTCAATCCCTCTACCAATCAAGGCCAACACACCATAGGCCTTCTTCATAACCCTATCAACCTGGGTGGTAACTTTCAGGGATCTATGTACAAGTACACCAAGATCCCTCTGCTCATCCACACTGCTAAGAATTTTACCATTAGCCAAATATTCCGCATTCCTGTTATTCTTTCCAAAGTGAATCACCTCACACTTCTCTACATTAAACTCCATTTGCCACCTCTCAGCCCAGGTCTGCAGCTTATCTATGTCCCTCTGTAACCTGCAACATCCTTCCACACTGTCTACAACTCCACCGACTTTAGTGTCGTCTGCAAATTTACTCACCCAACTTTCTGTGCCCTCCTCTAGGTCATTTATAAAAACGACAAACAGCAACGGCCCCAGAACAGATCCTTGTGGTACGCCACTCATAACTGAACTCCATTCTGAACATTTGCCATCAACCACCACCCTCTGTCTTCTTTCAAATAGCCAATTTCTGATCCACATCTCTAAATCACCCTCAATCCCCTGCCTCCGTATTTTCTGCAATAGCCGACCGTGGGGAATCTTATCAAACGCTTTACTGAAATCCATATACACCACATCAACTGCTCTACCCTCGTCTACCTGTTCATTCACCTTCTCAAAGAACTCAATAAGGTTTGTGAGGTATGACCTACCCTTCACAAAACCATGCTGACTATCCCTAATCGTATTATTCCTATCTAGATGATTATAAATCGTATGTCTTATAATCCTCTCCAAGACTTTACCCACAACAGACGTGAGGCTCACCGGCCTATAGTTACCGGGGTTATCTCTACTCCCCTTCTTGAACAAAGGGACCACATTTGCTATCCTCCAGTCCTCTGGCACTATTCCTGTAGCCAATGATGACATAAAAATCAAAGCCAAAGGCTCAGCAATCTCTTCCCTGGCTTCCCAGAGAATCCTAGGATAAATCCCATCAGGCCCCGGGGACTTATCAATTTTCACCTTGTCCAGAATTGCCAACACTTCTTCCCTACGTACCTCAATGCCATCTATTCTAATAGCCTGGGTCTCAGCATTCTCCTCCACAACATTATCTTTTCCCTGAGTGAATACTGACGAAAAGTATTCATTTAGTATCTCGCTTATCTCCTCAGCCTCCACACACAACTTCCCACCACGGTCCTTGACTGGCCCTACTCTTACCCTAGTCATTCTTTTATTCCTGACATACCTATAGAAAGCTTTTGGGTTTTCCTTGATCCTACCTGCCAAAGACTTCTCATGTCCCCTACTTGCTCGTCTTAGCTCTCTCTTTAGATCCTTCCTCGCTTCCTTGTAACTATCAAGTGCCTCAACTGAAACTTCACGCCTCATCTTCACATAGGCCTCCTTCTTCCTCTTAACAAGAGATTCCACTTCTTTGGTAAACCACGGTTCCCTCGCTCGACCCCTTCCTCCCTGCCTGACTGGTACGTACTTATCAAGAACACGCAATAGCTGTTCCTTGAACAAGCTCCACATACCCAGTGTGCCCAACCCTTGCAGCCTACTTCTCCAACCTACACATCCTAAGTCATGTCTAATGGCATCATAATTGCCCTTCCCCCAGCTATAACTCTTGCCCTGCGGGGTATACTTATCCCTTTCCATCACTAACGTAAAGGTCACCGAATTGTGGTCACTGTCTCCAAAGTGCTCACCTACCTCCAGATCTAACACCTGGCCTGGTTCATTACCCAAAACCAAATCCAATGTGGCCTCGCCTCTTGTTGCCCTGTCAACATATTGTGTCAGGAAACCCTCCTGCACACATTGTACAAAGAACGACCCATCCAATGTACTCGAACTATATCTTTTCCAGTCAATATTTGGAAAGTTAAAGTCTCCCATAACAACTACCCTGTTACTTTCGCTCTTTTCCAGAATCATCTTCGCCATCCTTTCCTCTACATCCCTAGAACTATTAGGTGGCCCATAGAAAACTCCCAACAGGGTGACCTCTCCTTTCCTGTTTCTAACCTCAGCCCATACTACCTCGGAAGAAGAGTCCCCATCTACCATCCTTTCCGCCACCGTAATACTGTCCTTGACTAGCAGCGCCACACCTCCCCCTCTTTTGCCCCCTTCTCTGAGCTTACTAAAACACCTAAACCCCGGAACCTGCAACAACCATTCCTGTCCCTGCTCTATCTATGTCTCTGAAATGGCCACAACATCGAAGTCCCAGGTACCAACCCATGCTGCCAGTTCCCCTACCTTATTTTGTATACTCCTGACATTGAAGTAGACACACTTCAAACCACCTACCTGAACACTGGCACCCTCCTGAGAAGTCAAATCTGTGCTCCTGACCTCTATACTCTCAACCTCCCGTACCCCAAAACTACAATCCAGGTTCCCATGCCCCTGCTGATTTAGTTTAAACCCCCCCAAAGAGCACTAACAAATCTCCCCCCCCAGGATATTGGTGCCCCTCAGCTTCAGATGTAGACCATCCTGTCTATAGAGGTCCCACCTTCCCCAGAAAGAGCCCCAGTTATCCAGAAATCTGAATCCCTCCCGCCTGCACCATCCCTGTAGCCACGTGTTTAATTGCTCTCTCTCCCTATTCCTCATCTCACTATCACGTGGCACGGGCAACAACCCAGAGATAACAACTCTGTTTGTTCTCGCTCTGAGCTTTCATCCTAGCTCCCTAAAGGCCTGCCTGACATCCTTGTCCCCTTTCCTACCTATGTCGTTAGTGCCAATGTGGACTACGACTTGGGGCTGCTCTCCCTCCTTAAGGACCCGGAAAACACGATCCGAGACATCACATACCCTTGCACCTGGGAGGCAACATACCAAACGTGAGTCTCTCTCGCTCCCACAAAATCTCCTATCTGTGCCCCTGACTATTGAGTCCCCAATTACTAATGTTCTACTCCTTCACCCCCTTCCCTTCTGAGCAACAGGGACAGACTCCGTGCCAGAGGCCCGTACCCCATGGCTTACCCCTGGTAAGTCGTCCCCCCCACAAGTATCCAAAACGGTATACTTGTTACTCAGGGGAACGACCGCAGGGGGTCCCTGCACTGACTGCTTCTTCCCAGTCCCTCTTACAGTTACCCATCTATCTCCAGTCTTTGGTGTAACTACTTCCCTGAAGCTCCTATCTATAACCCCCTCTGCCTCCCGAATGATCCGAAGTTCATTCAGCTCAAGCTCCAGGTCCCTAACACGGTTTTTGTGGAGCTGGAGTTGGGTGCACTTCCCACAGATGAAATCAGCAGCGACACTGACGGTGTCCCTCACCTCAAACATTCTGCAGGAGGAGCATTGCACTGCCTTCCCTGACATCACCTCTAGATTAAAAAAAAACAAGAAAAATAAAAAGAAAGGAAGAGCTTACCTGGTATTCCCTCAAACCCTGCTCCCGCTGAAAGGTAAGCAAATTTAAAGGCACTCACTCACCTTCACGACAGGCCCCTGCTCCCGCTTGCCAACCACCGTGGGGGGGGGGGGGGGGTTTGGTTAGAGGAGGAGGTAGGGTGGGAAACACTGACAAAGTGTTTCCGGTTTAACTGTCACTTGACAACAGCCCCTCCACAAACCACCTTCAAATTAGGCTGACTGCACTGCACGTACGCAAATTTCCCCAGAACAGCTGATCAGTAGCTCTGCTCTGCTTCCCTCTGCTGGATGCTTGCCTTCACTCAAACTCCTTGGGTCTCCTTCGCAGGTACACATTCAAATTAGGCTGACCGCACTGCACGTATGCAAATTTACCCAGAACAGCTGATCAGTAGCTCTGCTCTGCTACCCTCTGCTGAATGCTTGCCTTCACTCAAACTCCTTGGGTCTCCTTCGCAGGTACACCTTCAAATTAGGCTGACCGCACTGCACGTATGCATATTTCCCCAGAACAGCTGATCAGTAGCTCTGCTCTGCTGCCCTCTGCTGGATGCTTTCCTTCACTCAAACTCCTTGGGTCTCCTTCGCAGGTACACATTCAAATTAGGCTGACCGCACTGCACGTATGCAAATTTCCCCAGAACGGCTGATCAGTAGCTCTGCTCTGCTGCCCTCTGCTGGATGATCAATCAGTTCTCCGCCATGTTGAACACCATTTGGAGGAAGCACTGAGGGTGGCACAGGGTGACCCATCTTCATATTGAGGATACCCTCCATGTGTGGCACCATTATCTTGCTAAATGGGATAGGCTTCGAGCAGATCCAGCAACTCTAAGACGGGACATCCATGCGGCGCTGTGGGCCATCATCAGGAACAGTATTTTATTCAAACACAATCTGTAACCTTATGGCCTGACATATCTCCCACTCTGCCATTACCACCCAGCCAGTGGGTCAACCCCGGTTCAATGAAGAGTACAGGAGAGCTTGCCAGGAGCATAGAATCATACAATTCCTATAGTTCAGAAGGAGGCCTTTCAGCCCATTGGGTCTGCACTGACCCTCTGAAAGAGCACCGTACATAGACCCACTATCCCCCCCCTCCCCCATCTCCATAATCCGATAACCCCAACCAACCTACACACCCCTGGGCATGGGGAGAACATGCAAACTCCACACAGACAGTGACCCAGGGCTGGAATTGAACCCATGTTTCTGGCATTGTGAGGAAGTAGTGTGAACCACTTTGCCGTCGTTCAGCACCAGGCGCACCTGTGGGTCTCAGGAACCAGAATTGAAAGAGTTGGCCTGGGACAGTGTTCTGCCTGACAACGGTGATGCGACCATCAATTCACTCAAGACACGAGTGGAAGTAAACTGTGGCTTTAATCGACTTACAACAGAGCCTGCCTGCAACCAGAAGAACTGAGGGCAGGCTCACAAGACCGCAGCACTCTATACTTCTGGTAGTGGGAGGGGCCATGGGTGGAGCCATGGGCGGAGCCATGGGCGGAGCCAAGTGTGGAGCCCTGTACATGCTCCTCATCTCCCCCTGTGGGCAGAGCCGTGCAACGGCTCACAGACAGAGCCCACAGGGACACAGTGATGCACAGTGTGAATTATACATATTATACATTCACCACATTCACCCCTACAGGTTTCCTGCGCCCCTTTTCGCCTGTCACACCGGTCAGGAATGAAGCTCTGAACGAACAATCTGGCCGGGGTGACGGGTCTACAGATTGAGTCTGTCCGGTGCCCGAATCGTCCGCTGGGATCGGCGGAGCACCGGGGTTGCAGCCTCTTCAGGTGGCTGTGTGCTGGCGGGCGGTGTGAATCTGAGGGTGGACTCCGGGGGTGGTTCGTTCAGAGCTTCGTTCCTGACCGGTGTGACAGGCGAAAGGGGGCGCAGGAAACCTGTAGGCGTGGGGGCGCAGGGCATGGGGGGTCGGGTGGGGTGTAGCGTGGGGGGTACCTCGGCGGTGGTGGTGGATCCTGCAGGCGCCAGGTCCCGGAGGGAAACGGTGTCCTGCCGGCCATCAGGGTGTTCGATAAAGGCGTAGTGGGGGTTTGAATGTAGTAGTAGTACCCTCTCTACCAGCGGGTACGTTTTATGTGTCCGGACGTGCTTCCGGAGGAGAACCGGGCCCAGTGTCCTCAACCAGGATGGGAGCGAGGCCCCCGTGGTAGGGCCCCAAGGGAAAACAAATAATCGCTCGTGAGGGGTCTGGTTAGTGGCCATACACAGGAGGGACCTAATAGCACGGAGCGCGTCGGGGAGGACCTCCTGCCAATGGGAGGTCGGGAGATTCCTGGACCGGAGGGTCAGTAAGACGGTCTTCCAGACCGTCACGTTCTCCCTCTCCACCTGCCCGTTCCCCCTGGGGTTATAGCTGGTAGTCCTGCTCGAGGCAATGCCCTTGTCTAGCAGGTACTGACGCAGCTCGTCGCTCATAAAGGACGCTGTGTACGTAGCTGAGGAAACCAAACAGGGTGAATACACTGTGCAGAGCTCTGATGACTGTGGGAGGTCAATCGGGGCACGGGATAGCAAAGGGGAAGCGGGAGAATTCGTCTATGACGTTGATGAAGTATATATTTCGGTTGGTCGAGGGGAGTGACCCTTTGAAATCGATGCTCAGGCGTTCAAAGGGCCGGGAAGCCTTTACCAGATGGGCCTTGTCTGGTCTATAGAAGTGCGGTTTGCAATCCGCACAGATCGGGCAGTCCCTGGTAATGGCTTTTACCTCCTCGGTGGAGAAAGGCAGATTGTGGGCTTTGATGTAGTGGGCGAGCCGGGTGACCCCCGGGTGGCAGAGGTCATTGTGGATAGCCTGTAATCGGTCGTCTTGCGTGCTGGCGCATGTGCCACGGGACAGGGCAGCTGGGGGCTCGTTGAGCTTCCCCGGTCGATATATGATGTCATAATTATAGGTGGAGAGTTCGATCCTCCACCTCAAGATTTTATCTTTTTTAATTTTGCCCCGCTGCGAGTTTTCGAACATGAAGGCAACCGATCTCAGGTCGGTGATGAGGGTGAACCTCCTACCTGCGAGGTAGTGCCTCCAGTGCCGTACGGCTTCCACAATGGCTTGAGCTTCCTTCTCGACTGAGGAGTGTCAAAGTTCTGAAGCGGAGAGGGTTCGGGAGAAGAACGCTACTGGCCTCCCTGCCTGGTTCAGAGTGGCGGCGAGAGTGACCTCTGAGGCGTCGCTCTCCACCTGAAAGGGGACGGATTCATCCACCGCCTGCATGGCCGCTTTGGCGATGTCCTCCTTGATGTAGTTGATGGCCTGGCGGGCCTCGGCTAACAGTGGGAAGAGTGTGGTCTTAAATAGTGGGTGGGCTTTGTCCACATACTGGGGGACCCACTGGGCGTAATAGGAGAAGAATCCCAGGCACCTCTTGAGGGCCCTGGAACAATGAGGGAGAGGGAGTTGTAAGAGGGGGCACATACGGTCTGGGTCGGGGCCCAGGACCACGTTTTCCACGACGTAGCCGAGGATGGCTAGTCTGATTGTGCGGAAAACGCATTTCTCCTTATTGTAGGTGAGGTTGAGTTTCTGGGCGGTTTGGAGAAATCGATTGAGGTTGGCATCATGGTCCTGCTGGTCATGGCCGCAGATGGTGACATTGTCCAAGTACGGAAACGTGGCTAGCAGCCCGTACTGGTCCACCATTCGGTCCATTGCTCGTTGGAACACCGAGACCCCATTCGTGACGCCAAAGGGGACCCGGAGGAAATGGAAGAGGCGGCCGTCGGCCTCAAACGCCGTGTAGTGGCGGTCCTCCGGACGGATTGGGAGCTGGTGGTATGCAGACTTCAGATCCACTGTGGAGAATATGCGGTACTGGGCGATCTGGTTGACCATGTTTGCAATTCTGGGAAGGGGGTACGCGTCGAGGTGCGTGAACAGGTTAATGGTTTGGCTGTAATCAACCACCATCCGGAACTTTTCCCCGGTCTTCACGACCACCACCTGAGCTCTCCAGGGGCTGTTACAGGCCTCTATAACTCCCTCACGTAGGAGCCGCTGGACTTCGGCTCAGATGAATACCCTGCCCTGCAGGCTGTACCGCCTGCTGCGAGTGGCTACTGGTTTACAGTTAGCCGTTAGGTTAGCGAAGAGTGGGGGGCATCGATTTTTAGAGTCGCTAAGCTGCAGATAGTGAGAGGATGTAGGGGTTCGCCAAACTGAGTGTTAGGCTTCTAAGATTACATTGAAAATCGAGCCCGAGTAGGAGGGGGCGCGCAGAGGTCGGGGAGTACATACAATTGGAAGTTGGAGTAGTTGGTGCCCTGTATCGTTAATGTCACAACCATGCGCCCTTGTATGTGGACCGAGTGCGAACCCAGAGGCGAGGGAGATAGTTTGCCGTGCTGGGAAGATAGGAAGCGAACAGCGTCTTACCAGGTCTGGATGAACGAAGCTCTCAGTGCTCCCGGAGTCGAAGAGACACGGTGTCTTGTATCCGTTGATTTGAACGGACATCATCGAGCTCTAGAGGTGCTTTGGCCGCGACTGGTCCAACGTGACTGTGTTGAGTTGCGGGTAGTCGGTGGCTTGACCAGCGATGCTGGAGCGGCCCTGTGATGACTGTCCGCGGAGGTCGTAGTCTTCGAGATGCATACCGGGTGATGGCCAAGATGGCGGCCCCTGTTGATCGCACGTGGCGGGAGGTGAGGAAGATGGCATCCAAGGTGGCGGCCCCCATGACTCGCACATGGCCGGCCGCGTGGGGGAGGATTGCCAAGATGGCGGCCCCCATGACACACATGGCCGGCCGCGTGGGGGAGGATTGCCAAGATGGCGGCCCCCATGACACACATAGCCGGCCGCGTGGGGGAGGATTGCCAAGATGGCGGCCCACATGAGTCGCACATGTCGTGCGGAGGCGGAGTCGGCAGACACGCTGCAACATTGCGGGGTCTGCGGGCCAGCGAGTTGGGGGAGCGATTGCTCTGGACAGTGGGAGAGTTTGAGGATTTAGTTTTAGCCAGGCATACCTTTGCAAAGTGTCCTTTTCGACCACAGCTGCTGCAGGTCGCGTTGCGGGCCGGGCAGTGCTGCCGTGGGTGTTGGGGCTGGCCGCAGAAATGGCCCGACGGCGCTCCGTGGTGGGCGGGCGGCCGCGCGGCGCAGGCCTGGGGCAGTCTCTGGTCGGGGGCCATGATGGGGTTGCGTGGTCGGCTGGGAACGAGTTCAAACTTTGGAAAGCGACCTCCAGCGAGGTTGCTAGCGTTACAGTTTCCCTCAGGTTCTGGGCCCCTTTTTCGAGGAGACGCTGGCGCACGTGGTTGGACCGGACCCCTGCAACATACACATCACGGACAGCGAGTTCCATATGCTGGGGGGCAGTTACAGCCTGAAAGTTACATTCCCGTGCAAGAGCTTTTCGATCGCGCAGGTAGTCCTCCAGCGACTCTGCGGGGCGCTGGCGGCGGGTAGTGAAAACATGCCGCACGTAAACTTAATTTACAGGCCGCACGTACAGGCGGTCGAGTATTGCGAGGGCTTCGGTGTACGAGTCGGTTCTATCGAGTTGAGTAGAAATGTGATGGCTCACCCGTGCGTGTAGGAGACTGAGTTTCTGCTCTTCCGTAACAGCGGAGGTAGTCGACGCAGCCAGGTAGGCCTTGAAGCACCGAAGCCAATGTAGAAAGATTTCCTTTGCTTCTGAGGCCTGCGGGTCGAGTTCCAGTCGATCAGGTTTGAGGGCTGATTCCATGGTGGTTTTTTAAAGTCGATTAAATTGATGCGACCATCAATTCACTCAAGACACGAGTAGAAGTAAACTGTGGCTTTAATCAACTTACAACTGAGCCTGCCTGCAACCAGAAGAACTGAGGGCAGGCTCACAAGACCGCAGCACTTTATACTTCTGGTAGTGGGAGGAGCCATGGGCGGAGCCAAGGGTGGAGCCCTGTACAAGCTCCTCATCTCCCCCTGTGGGCAGAGCCGCGCAACGGCTCACAGACAGAGCCCACAGGGACACAGTGATGCACAGTGTGAATCATACATATTATACATTCACCACAAACGGTCATTGATTGGCTCCTGCGTGATGCTTTTTGGGAGAAGTGGGCAGAACCGTTTAGACCTTGGAGGTGAAAGGGAAGCTCTTGTTTTCTCTCTCTCTCTCTCTCTGAATTCTCCCTCTGTGACCCGAACAGGCACCAGAATGTGGCAACTAGGGGATTTTCACAGTAACTTCATTGCAGTGTTAATGTAAGCCTACTTGTGACAATAAAGATTATTAAAATTAAAGTTATTGTTCTGAAAACAATGCATGTCGGACACACCCTTTGCTGAGTCAACATGGTTTTCTGAAAGGGAAATCATGTTTAACCAATTTATTGGAGTTCTTTGAAGGAGTCACATGTGCTATAGATAAAGGGAAAGTGGTGGATGTGCTGTACTTAGATTTCCAGCAGCCGTTTGATAAGTTATTGCGGGAAATAAAAGGTCATCATGTCGGGGGGACCATATTGGCATGGATAGCAGATTGGTTGGATAGGAGGAAAGTGAGAGTCAACACAAATGGGTCTTTATCAAGTTGGCAAGATGTCACGAGTGGTGTGCCACAGGGATCAGTGATCAATAACTTGGATGACGGGACTGAACGGATAGTTGCGAAATCTGCTGATGACAAAGATAGGGCGGAAAGTAAGTTGTGACGAGGACATAAAGAGGCCACAAATTGACAGAAGTTGAGTAAGTGAGTGGGAAGAAACTTTGGCAAATGAAGTGGAATGTGGGAAAATGTCAAATTGTCCATTTTGGCAGGAAGAATAAAATATAAGCAAATGATCTAAACAATGAGAGATTGCAGAGCCCTGAGGTGTAGAGGGATCTGGGTGTCCTGGTGCATGAATCACAGAAAGCTGGGAGACAGGTACAGCAAGTCATTAGGAATGTTAATAGAATGTTTTCATTTATTATGAGGCAAATTGCATACATAGAAGCAGAGAAAATAGGAACAGGAGGCCATTGGGCCCATCCAGCCTGCTCTGTGATTGATTATGATCATGGCGGATCGGTGGGTATAAAGTAACTCACTGGGGGATTCATGGCCTAGTTTCCAGGGAGCAGTCGCGGAGGGCAGAGAGGTGAGTATAAAGTAACTTACCTCGGGGATTGGCGGCCTAGTCTCCAGGGAGCAGTCTCAGAGGGCAGAGCAGGGAGTATAAACTAACTCACCTTGGGGATGCGAGGCCTTGTTTCCAGGGAGCAGTCTCCGAGGGCAGAGTGGTGAGTATAAAGTAACACACCTCGGGGATTCATGGCCTAGTCTCCAGGGAGCAGTCTCGGAGGGTAGAGTGGTGAGTATAAAGTAACACACCTCGGGGATTCATGGCCTAGTCTCCAGGGAGCAGTCTCCGAGGGTGCAGTATCAGAGTGGTGAGTATAAAGTAACTCCCCTCGGGGATTCAGGGCCTAGTCTCCAGTGGTCTGTCGTGGAGGGTGGAATGGTGAATATTAAGGAACAGACCTCGGGGATTCAGGACCTAGTCTCCAGTGAGCAGTCTCGGAGGGCGGAGCGGTGAGTATTAAGGAACAGACCTCGGGGATTCAGGGCCTAGTCTCTAGTGAGCTGTCGCGGAGGGTGGAATGGTGAATATTTAGGAACTCACCTCAGTGATTCGGGGCCAAGTCTCCAGGGAGCAGTCTCGGAGGGCGGAGCGGTGAGTATTAAGGAAGTCACCTCAGTGATTTGGGGCCTAGTCTCCACGGAGCAGACGCGGAGGGCGAGTATTAAGGAACTCACCTCAGGTTAGTGTTGAGGATTCCACTGAAGCTGAAAAACTGAAAAACTGATGTCACTGGAAAGATGTGACCTGATTGGCTGATAGGAAATCTGCGATAAATTTGAAAATGACATTGGAAAACTACTTAATTAACTAAGTAGAGGTGGCTGGGCAGGCAATATGCTGAAGCTGTATGATGTGGAAGCTGGGCAGATGCTGTGCTGTATCTGTATGATGTGGGAGCTGGGCAGGCAATATGCTGAAGCTGTATGATGTGGAAGCTGGGCAGGCAATGCACTGTAGCTGTATGATGTGGGAGCTGGGCAGGCAATGTGCTGAAGCTGTATGGTGTGGGAGATGGGCAGGTGCTGTGCTGTAGCTGTATGATGTGGGAGATGGGCAGGTGCTGTGCTGTAGCTGTATGATGTGGGAGATTGGCAGGCAATGTGCTGTAGCTGTATGATGTGGGAATTGGGAAGGTGATGTGCTATAGCTGTATGATGTGGGAACTGGGCAGGCGCTGTGCGGTATCTGTATGATGTGGGAGCTGGGCAGGTGATGTGCTGTAGCTGTATCATGTGGGAACTGGGCAGGTGATGTGCTGTAGCTGTATCATGTGGGAAATGGGCAGTTGCTGTGCTGTATGATGTGGGAGCTGGGCAGGTGTTGTGCTGTAGCTACATGCTGTGGGAGCTGTGCAGGTGATGTGCTGTAGCTGTATGATGTGGGAACTGGGCAGGAATGCGCTGTAGCTGTATGATGTGGGAGCTGGACAGGTGTTGTGCTGTAGCTACATGCTGTGGGAGCTGTGCAGGTGATGTGCTGTAGCTGTATGATGTGGGAACTGGGCAGGTGATGTGCTGTAGCTACATGCTGTGGGAGCTGTGCAGGTGATGTGCTGTAGCTGTATGATGTGGGAACTGGGCATGCAATGTACTGTATCTACAGGCTGTGGGAGCTGGGCAGGTACTGTGCTATAGCTGTATGATGTGGGAACTGGGCAAGCGATGTGCTGTAGCTGTATGATGTGGGAGCTGGGCAGGCGCTGTGCTGTAGTTGTATAATGTGGGAAATGGGCAGATGCTGTGCTGTAGCTGTATGATGTGGGAACTGGGCAGGCAATGTGCTGTAGCTGTATGATGTGGGATCTGGGCAGGCGCTGTGCTGTAGCTGTATGATGTGGGACCTGGGCAGGTGATGTGCTGTAGCTGTATGATGTGGGAACTGGGCAGGTGATGTTCTGTAGCTGTATGATGTGGGAGCTGGACAGGCGCTGTGCTGTAGCTGTATGATGTGGGAACTGGGCAGTTGCTGTGCTGTAGCTGTATGATGTGGGAACTGGGCAGGGGCTGTGCTGTAGCTGTATGATGTGGGAGCTGGGTTGGTGATGTGCTGTAGCTGTATGATGTGGGAGCTGGACAGGCGCTGTGCTGTAGCTGTATGATGTGGGAACTGGGCAGTTGCTGTGCTGCAGCTGTATGATGTGGGAACTGGGCAGGTGATGTGCTGTATCTGTATTATGTGGGAGTTGGTAAATCCCATTAGGAGCTGCCGTGACCCTGGCTTGGTTGCTTAAGGAACTTTGGCTCAGAGTTGGTGAGCTGGATTCTGAACTTCAGTCACTGCGAGACAGCAGGGAGGGGGAGAGTTACCTGGATGCTTTGATTCAGGAGGTGGTCACATCCCTTAGTTAAGAACCTGAAATTCGGACAGTGGTCAGGGACACAGTGTGTGACTGCGAGTGAGGCAGGTAGAGGGATCCTGAATTCAGGAACCGAGGAGCCTCAGCGCTATCCTTGTCCAACAGGGACGAGGTAATTGCTCCCTGTGTGGATGAGGAAAAGGCTCTCGGGAAGATGAGCTAGCCGATCACTGCACTATGTACAGGAGGCCATTCAAGCAGGAGGAGCAAAAAGACAAGTGGTAGTTGTAGGGGATTCTATAATTCGGGGACAGATATCATCCTTTGTAAGCAGAATCGAGAGTCCCCCATGCTATGTTGCCTGCCCAGTGCCAGGGTGAGAGACATCTCTAACCGACTGGAAAGGATATTGGAGTGGGAGGGGGAGGATCCAGTTGTTGTGGTCCACATTGGCAAAACTAGGAAAGAGGACCTGTTGGGTGATTATTGGGAGCTGAGAACCAAATTAAAGAACAAATCCTCAAGGGTTATAATCTCTGGATTACTACCTGAGCCACCTGCAAATTGGCACAGGGATGGGAAATGTAGGGAAGTAAACACGTGGCTAAAGGAGAATGCTGGGAAGGGTGGCTCCATTTCATGGGGAACTTCCATCAGTATTGGGACAGGAAGGAATCTGTATCGTTGGGACGGTCTCCACCTGACCCCATCTGGGACCAATGTTCCAGCTGACAGGGTAAATAGGCTGGTCACAGGAACTTTAAACTAGCAAATGCAGGGGAAGGGAATGAGGTAGAATGGTTAATAGGAACCAAAGGAGCAGGTCAGCATGTGAAGAGAAGGTAGAGGTTAATAGGATGGACAGGCAGGGCCAGTCTAACATCTACCGAGGGGATAGGAAATGTAAAAAATCAAAATGTAAGAAGACTTGGAGTGAAAGTTGGGGATGAGGCTGTTATCAGACATTAACAAAGGAGGTCAGAATGTGTAGTGCATGAGACAATCCTGCAAGGGAAAAATAAATTAGCAGAACACATTTTAAAACTTTGTACCTAAATACACGTAGTGATGGGAATAAGGTCAATGAGCTGACAGCATAGAGACAAATGGATATGATTTGGCGGGGATTACTGAAACATGGTTACAGGAGCACAGAGACTGGGAGTTGAATGTCCAAGTATACTCAGCATTCCCAAAGGATAGACAGGATGGAGTTGCTTAATTGGTTAAAGATGACATCGAGGCTGTATAAAGAAATAGAATAGAACAGTACAGCACAGAACAGGCCCTTCGGCCCTCGATGTTGTGCCGAACAATGATCACCCTACTCAAACCCACGTAACCCGTATACCCATAACCCAACAATCCCCCCATTAACCTTACACTACGGGCAATTTAGCATGGCCAATCCACCTAACCCGCACATCTTTGGACTGTGGGAGGAAACCGGAGCACCCGGAGGAAACCCACGCACACACGGGGAGGACGTGCAGACTCCACACAGACAGTGACCCAGCCGGGAATCGAACCTGGGACCCTGGAGCTGTGAAGCATTGATGCTAACCACCATGCTACCGTGAGGCCCATGATATTGACACCAAGGGCCAAGATGTTGAATTAATCTGGGTGGAAATAAAAAACAAGGGAAAAAAACGTCTTGATAGGAATAATTTACAGCCCCAATACTGGTATAAACTAGAAAACAATGAGGGTTTATGAGACCGGTGTAACGGTAATCCTGGGTGATTTTAATATGCATATAAACTGAATTTATCAAATTGGCAAGGTAGCCTCGAGGAAGATTTCATGAGTGTTTGAGGGATCTCTGAGTGTTTCTCAGAGCAATATGTATGGAGCCAGCCAGGGAGCCGGCTATTTTAGATTTAGCATTATGTAACAAAGAAGGGGTGATAAATAGTATTGTTGTTAAGGGTCCTCTTGGAAGGAGTGATCACAGCATGATAGGATTTCAAATTCAGATTGAGCGAGAGACGTCAGAGTGCCAGGATGTTAGAGTTTTAGCGTTGGGCAGAGGTAATTATATTGGCCCTTGAGAGGACGATACTGGTGAGGCAATAATGGGAAACACATTTGGGGAGGCACGGTTGCATTGGTGTTTTCTCTGGACTAGTAACCCAGAGACCCAGAATCACGCTTTGGGAACCCACGGTCGAACCCCGTTCTGGCAGATGGCAAAATTTGAATTCAATGAAAATATGGAAGTAAAAATCTAGGAAATGACCATGAAACCATTGTCAATTGTCAAAAAAAACCATCTGGTTCACTAATGTCCTTTCGGGAAGGAAATCTGCCGTCCTTACCTGGTCGGGTCTACATGTGACTCCAGACCCACAGCAATGTGCTTGACCCTTAAATGCCCTCAGGGTTGGACAATAAATGATGGACCAGCCAGCGATGCCCACATCCCATGGACACATTTTTAAAAAAGAGATGGCGGAGGCACTGAACCAATATTTTGCCTCTGTCTTCAGGGTAGAAGATAATAAAAAATTACCAAATCTGCAATTAATGCAGAGGAACCTGGTACAATAACCATCCCTAGGGAAATGGTATTGAATAAACTGATGGGATTAAGGGCAGATAAGTCTCCGGGACCTGATGGCCTGCACCTGAGGGTATTAAGGGAGGTGGCAGCAGAGATAGTGGATGCATTGGTTATGATATTTCAGAATTCCCTGGATTCTGGAAGGGTCCTGGTAGATTGGAAACACTCTATTGTGACACCCCTATTCAAAAAGGGAGAGAGGCAAAATGTCGGAAGCTATAGACTGGTTAGCTTGACCTCAGTTGTGAGGAAGTTGCTGGGATCAATCCAGAGGAGATGACTGAGCATTTGGAAAGACAAAGCTCAATCCACCATTGTCAGCGTGGTTTTATGAGGGGTAAGACGTGCTTGGTAAACTTGCTGGAGTTCTTTGAGGACATAAACAGCAGGGTGGATAATGGGGAACCTGTGGATGTGGTATACCTAAACTTCCAGAAGGTGTTTGACAAGGTGCAGCATAAAAGGCTGATCCAGAAGGAGAGATCGCAAGGGATTGGGGGTGGAGTACTAGATTGGATTGAGGATTGGCTGACTGACAGAAAGCAGAGGGTTGGGATCAATGGCTCCTGGCTGGTGCACTGTAACCACAGCCACAGGGATCAGTCCTCGGACCTCAACTGTTTACAAGCTACATAAATAATCTGCAAGCTGGGACAGACTGTAACGCAGCAAAATTAGATGGGAAAGCAGGCAATGGAGGAGATACAGATTTTATAGATGGGGGGGTGGGGGGTGGGGGCACGGTAGCACGGCAGTTGCTTCACAGCTCCAGGGTCCGAGGTTCAATTCCCCGCTAGATCACTAACTGTGCGGAGTCTGCACATCCTCCCCGTGTCTGCGTGGGTTTCCTCCGGGTGCTCCGGTTTCCTCCCACAGTCCAAAGATGTGCGGGTTAGGTGGATTGGCCATGATAAGTTAGTGTCCAAAAAGGTTAGATTGGGTTACGTGGATAGGGTGGGGGTGTGGGCTTAGGTAGGGTGCTCTTTCCAAGGGCCGGTGCAGACCCGATGGGCTGAATGGCCTCCTTCTGCACTGTAAATTCTATGATTCTCTGATATAGATATTGGGCCAACATTTTGCAGATAGAGTTGAATGTGGATAAATGTAAAATTATCCATTTTGGCCAAAAAAAATAGAAAGGCAAATTATTACCTGAATGGAAAGCAGATTCAAAGTACATCTGAGTAGAGGGATCTGAGTGTCTTTGTTCATGAATCACAGAAAGTCGGTATGCAGGTATAGCAAATTCAAAAGGCAAATGGAAAGTTAGCATTTATTGCAAAAGGACTGGAGTTTAAAATTAGAGAAGAATTGTTGCAATTGTATAGGGTGTTGGTGAGACCACATCTGGAGTGTTTTGCAGTTTTGGCCTCCTTATTTGAAGAAGGATGTGGGGGCATTGGAGGCAGTTCCGAGGAGGTTCACCACATTGGAGGCAGTTCCGAGGAGGTTCGCCACATTGGAGGCAGTTCCGAGGAGATTCACCACATTGGAGGCAGTTCCGAGGAGGTTCGCCACATTGGAGGCAGTTCCGAGGAGGTTCACCACATTGGAGGCAGTTCCGAGGAGGTTCACCACATTGGAGGCAGTTCGGAGGAGGTTCACCACATTGGAGGCAGTTCCGAGGAGGTTCACCACATTGGAGGCAGTTCGGAGGAGGTTCACCACATTGGAGGCAGTTCGGAGGAGGTTCACCACATTGGAGGCAGTTCCGAGGAGGTTCACCACATTGGAGGCAGTTCCGAGGAGGTTCACCACATTGGAGGCAGTTCGGAGGAGGTTCACCACATTGGAGGCAGTTCGGAGGAGGTTCACCACATTGGAGGCAGTTCCGAGGAGGGTCACCACATTGGAGGCAGTTCCGAGGAGGTTCGCCACATTGGAGGCAGTTCCGAGGAGGTTCGCCACATTGGAGGCAGTTCCGAGGAGATTCACCACATTGGAGGCAGTTAGAACATAGAACATAGAACACTACAGCGCAGTACGGGCCCTTCGGCCCTCGATGTTGCGCCGACCTGTGAAACCATCTGAAGCCTATCTGACCTACACTATTCCATTTTCATCCATATGTCTATCCAGTGACCACTTAAATGCCCTTAAAGTTGGCGAGTCTACTACTATTGCAGGCAGGGCGTTTCACACCCCTACTACTCTCTGAGTAAAGAAACTGCCTCTGACATCTGTCCTATATCTCTCACCCCTCAATTTAAAGCTATGTCCCCTCGTGTTGGTCATCACCATCCGAGGAAAAAGACTCTCACTGTCCACCCTATCTAACCCTCTGACTATCTTATATGTCTCTATTAAGTCACCTCTCAGCCTTCTCCTCTCTAACGAAAACAACCTCAATTCCCTGAGCCTTTCCTCGTAAGACCTTCCCTCCATACCAGGCAACATCCTAGTAAATCTCCTCTGAACCCTTTCCAAAGCTTCCACATCCTTCCTATAATGTGGTGACCAGAACTGCACGCAGTACTCCAGGTGTGGCCGCACCAGAGTTATGTACAGCTGCAGCATGACCTTGTGGTTCCGAAACTCAATCCCCCTGCTTATAAAGGCTAGCACACCATATGCCTTCTTAACAGCTCTATTAACCTGGGTGGCAACTTTCAGGGATTTATGTACCTGGATGCCGAGATCTCTCTGTTCATCTACACTACCAAGAATCTTGCCATTAGCCCAGTACTCTGCATTCCTGTTACTCCTTCCAAAGTGAACCACCTCACACTTTTCCGCATTAAACTCCATCTGCCACCTCTCAGCCCAGCTCTGCAGCTTATCTATGTCTCTCTGTATCCTATAACATCCTTCAGCACTATCCACAACTCCACCGACCTTCGTGTCATCTGCAAATTTACTAACCCATCCTTCTACACCCTCTTCCAGGTCATTTATAAAAATGACAAACAGCAGTGGCCCCAAAACAGATCCTTGCGGTACACCACTAGTAACTGAACTCCAGGATGAACATTTGCCATCAACCACCACCCTCTGTCTTCTTTCAGCTAGCCAATTACTGATCCAAACCGCTAAATCATCTTCAATTCCATACTTCCTTATTTTCTGCAATAGCCTACCGTGGGGAACCTTATCAAACGCCTTACTGAAATCCATATACACCACATCAACAGCTTTACCCTGATCCACCTGTTTGGTCACCTTCTCAAAAAACTCAATAAGGTTTGTGAGACATGACCTACCCTTCACAAAACCGTGTTGGGTATCGCTAATCAACTTGTTCTTTTCAAGATGATTATAAACCCTATCTCTTATAACCTTTTCCAACATTTTACCC
Organism: Scyliorhinus canicula; assembly: GCF_902713615.1. NCBI lineage: Eukaryota > Metazoa > Chordata > Chondrichthyes > Carcharhiniformes > Scyliorhinidae > Scyliorhinus > Scyliorhinus canicula. The sequence continues at coordinate 7,430,408 of NC_052148.1, read as the reverse complement.
ACAACCGAAGTAAGGCTCACAGGTCTATAATTACCAGGGTTGTCTCTACTCCCCTTCTTGAACAAGGGGACAACATTTGCTATCCTCCAGTCTTCCGGCACTATTCCTGTCGACAAAGACGACATAAAGATCAAGGACAAAGGCTCTGCAATCTCCTCCCTGGCTTCCCAGAGAATCCTAGGATAAATCCCATCTGGCCCAGGGGACTTATCTATTTCGACATTTTCTAAAATTGCTAACACCTCCTCCTTTTGAACCTCAATTCCATCTAGCCTGATCGACTGAACCTAAGTGTTCTCCTCGACAACATTGTCTTTCTCCAGTGTAAACACTGACGAAAAATATCCATTTAATGCTTCCCCTATCTCCTCTGATTCCACACACAACTTTCCACTACTATCCTTGACTGGCCCTAATCTTACTCGAGTCATTCTTTTGTTCCTGATATACCTATAGAAAGCCTTAGGGTTTTCCTTGATCCTATCCGCCAACGACTTTTCGTGTCCTCTCCTCGCTCTTCTTAACTCTCCCTTTAGGTCCTTCCTGGCTAACTTGTAACTCTCAAGTGCCCTAACTGAGCCTTCATGTCTCATCCTAACATAAGCCTTCTTCTTCCTCTTGACAAGTGCTTCAACTTCCTTAGTAAACCACGGCTCCCTTGCTCGACAACTTCCTCCCTGCCTGACAGGTACATACTTATCAAGGACACGCAGTAGCTGTTCCTTGAAAAAGCTCCACATTTCGATTGTACCCATCCCCTGCAGTTTCCTTCCCCATCCTATACCTCCTAAATCTTGCCGAATAGCATCATAATTGCCTTTCCCCCAGCTATAATTCTTGCCTTGCGGTATATACCTATCCCTGCCCATTGCTAAAGTAAACATAACCGAATTGTGATCACTATCACCAAAGTGCTCACCTACATCTAAGTCTAACACCTGGCCGGGTTCATTACCCAGTACCAAATCCAATGTGGCCTCGCCCCTTGTTGGCCTGTCTACATACTGTGTCAGAAAACCCTCCTGCACACACTGCACAAAAACTGACCCATCTATAGTACTCGAACTATAGTATTTCCAGTCAATATTTGGAAAGTTAAAGTCCCCCATAACAACTACCCTGTTACTCTCGCTCCTGTCAAGAATCATCTTTCCAATCCTTTCCTCTACATCTCTGGGACTATTTGGAGGTCTATAGACAACTCCCAACAGGGTGACCTCTCCTCTACTGTTCCTAACCTCGGCCCATACTGCCTCAGTAGACGAGTCCTCAAGCGTCCTTTCTACCGCCGTAATACTTTCCTTGATTAATAATGCCACACCCCCCCCTCTTTTACCATCTTCTCTGTTCTTACAGAAACATCTAAATCCTGGAACCTGCAACAACCATTCCTGTCCCTGCTCTACCCATGTCTCCGAAATCGCCACAACATCGAGATCCCAGGTACCAACCCATGCTGCAAGCTCACCCACCTTATTCCGGATGCTCCTGGCGTTGAAGTAGACACACTTCAAACCAGCGTCCTGCTTGCCGATGCCCTCTTTCGAACTTTTAACCCTATCCCTGACCTCACTACTCTCAACATCCTGTACACTGGGACTACAATTTAGGTTCCCATCCCCCTGCTGAATTAGTTTAAACCCCCCCGAAGAGCACTAGCAAATCTCCCCCCCAGGATATTGGTACCCCTCTGGTTCAGGTGAAGACCATCCTGTTTGTAGAGGTCCCACCTACCCCAGAATGAGCCCCAATTATCCAGGAAACCAAAACCCTCCCTCCTGCACCATCCCTGTAGCCACGTGTTCAACTCCTCTCTCTCCTTATTTCTTACTTCGCTAGCACGTGGCACGGGTAACAACCCAGAGATAACAACTCTGTTTGTTCTAGCTCTCAGCTTCCACCCTAGCTCCCTGAATTTCTGTCTCAAATCCCCATCTCTCTTCCTACCTATGTCGTTGGTACCTTTGTGGACCACGACTTGGGGCTGCTCCCCCTCCCCCTTAAGGATCCCAAAAACACGATCAGAGACATCACGAACCCTGGCACCTGGGAGGCAACACACCAACCGTGAGTCTCTTTCGTTCCCACAGAACCTCCTGTCTGTTCCTCTAACTATGGAGTCCCCAATGACAAGTGCTCTGTTCCTCTTCTCCCTTCCCTTCTGAGCAACAGGGACAGACTCTGTGCCAGAGACCTGCGCCCTATTGCTTACCCCTGGTAAGTCGTCCCCCGCAACAGTATCCAAAACGGTATACTTGTTATAGAGGGGAACGACCACAGGGGATCCCTGCACTGCCTGCCGGTTCCCTCTCCCTCCCCTGACGGTAACCCATCTACTTTCTTCTTTTACCTGAGGTGTGACTACCTCCCTATAACTCCTCTCAATAACCTCCTCCGCCTCCCGAATGATCCGAAGTTCATCCAGCTCCAGCTCCAGGTCCCTAATGCGGCTCTCGAGGAGCTGGAGGTTCCGAGGAGGGTCACCACATTGGAGGCAGTTCCGAGGAGATTCACCAGATTGATCCCTGGCTGACATAGTTTGGGTTTAAACACGCTGGATGTTTAGATGGATGAGAGGGGAACTGATCGAGGTATATAAAATACTAAGAGGGATTGATAAAGTAAATGCAGACCAAATATTCCCCCTTGTGGCGCAATCTAGAATGAGACGTCACGGATACAGGTTGAGAGGCGGTAGATGTATAACTGAGATGAGGAGGAACTACTTCTCGCAGAGGGTGGTGAATTTGTGGAACTCACGGCCCCATAGTGCGGTGGAATCTGAGTCATTAAATGGCTTCACAAAGGAGATAGACATATTTTTGATGAATAAGCAGGTTGAAGGGATATGGGGAAGAGGCAGGAAGGTGGATATGAGGAAATCAGCCATGATCTGATTGAATGGCAGAAAGGCTCGAAGGGCCAAATGACTTACCTCTGCTCCAATAGCCATATTTCTACATTTCTATGTGACTCCAGACTCTCATCAATGTGATTGACTGTCATCTGAATAATAACAATCACTTACTGTCACAGGTAGGCTTCAATGAAGTTACTGTGAAAATCCCCTAGTTGCCATATTCCTGCACCTGTTTGGGGAGGCCGGTTCGGGAATTGAACCCGCGCTGCTGGCCTTGTTCTGCATTACAAGCCAGCTGTTTAGCCCACTGTGCTAAACCAGCCCTTAAAAACTACTCAGTTAAAGGACAATTAGGGATGGGGAACAAGCATTGATCTTGCTAGCCATGGTCACATGGCGTGAGAGAATAAAATAAATTCTAACAATGAGAGGAGAATACTCCCAAATATATTGACACCATTATGAAGCCTAGAGAAAGGCCTTTGACCTTTATGATCTCACGCTTCGAACTCTGACCTCTTAAGGTGGCAACACTCAAACCTTTTTTTGGTCAGAAACTCCCACATCTCTACAAATCTCGCTCCGAAACTAAAAGTTCAATTCTGAAATGTATAAATGCTGCTCTCAGCTTGGACAGAAGTTGCCACTTTTTGTTCTTTTCCCGCAGTGTCCTTGTGCCGAGAGAGCTCCAGAAACCATACTATGGCTCAAATGGGACTTTGCTGACAGAGAAGGGTGCGAAACTGGTGAGTTATATATTCCAAACTGAGATCAAACTGGCTTAAATATACTGACGGAGTATTTATTTCAGTCTGTTAGTTCCTCCCCACCCCTCTGGTGAGTGTTAATTATGTAAAACGTCTCGGGTATCAGGGTCAGTCCTGTCCTGTTCCACTCTTTAGCTGTCAGGCCTGCCGCTGATTCCTGGAGTGTTGCTGAGAGATATATTGTGAATTTTCCTTACCCTGTGATCCAAACCCCAAGCATTTAGGGGGCCCGGTGGCGTGGTGGCATTGTCACTGGACCTGTATTCCAGAGACCCAGGGTAATGCTTTGGGGACCCAGGTTCGATTCCCACTACAGTAGATGGTGAAATTTGATTTCAATAAAAATATCTGGATTAAAAGTCTGATAATGACCATGAAATCATTGTCGCTTGTTGTAAAAAACCCATCTGGTTCACTAATTCCCTTCAGGAAGGAAATCTGCCGTCCTTACCCGGTCTGGCCTACGTGTGACTCCAGACCCACAGCAACGTGGGTGACTTTCAAATGCCCCCTGAAATGCCCAGCAAGTCACTCAGTTCAAGGGCAATAAGGGCACTAGATGCTGGCCCAGCCTCATCCCTTGAATTCCCCCCAAAATCCTGGACTTACCCACTCCCCTATTTTTTTGTAAGGAGGCAATGAGCTGGTGACGTGTCTTTGGAGGAAGGCCAGAGATGGGAAAGGCCCAGAAACAGCGGCTGGCCCATTTCGAGGTGTGTCTCTGTGGCTGGGAACATTTAATTCGGAACAATAAATAAAACAACACAAATGAATGTTTTGGGCCGGGATTCTCCGATCCCGCACCGGGTCGGAGAATTGCCGGGGGTGCGCGAGATTCCCGTTATACCGCTCCTAGGCGGTGCCAGTCGGGGCCGCTGATTCCCCGCGGGCGACCAGCTGAACTCCCGCTAACATGGTTTACATCTGGTGCCACCCGGAAAATAGGACCCACCCCCCGCGGTGGCGATCCTGGTGGGGGGGGAGCGGGAGGGAATCTGAGTCCGGGGGGAGGCCTCAATGTTGGCCAGGCCTGCAATCAGGGGGGCATCGGGATCTGGTAGGGACCCACCTTCCTCCGTACAGGCCCGCTATGCGGCTCCGCCATGTTGGTGACGCCTGCGCGAGGTGGGTCGCCGCGGACATAGAACATAGAACAGTACAGCACAGAACAGGCCCTTCAGCCCTCGATGTTGTGCCGAGCAATGATCACCCTACTCAAACCCACATATCCACCCTGTACCCGTAACCCAACAACCCCCTCCTTAACCTTACTATTAGGACACTAAGGGCAATTTAGCATGGCCAATCCACCTAACCCGCACATCTTTGGACTGTGTGAGGAAACCGGAGCACCCGGAGGAAACCCACGCACACGCGGGGAGGACGTGCAGACTCCGCACAGACAGTGACCCAGCCGGGAATCAAACCTGGGACCCTGGAGCTGTGAAGCATTTATGCTAACCACCATGCTACCGTGCTGCCCTGCTACATGCTACATACGCTGACCCGCTTGCGAGGAAAAAGTCCGGAGTGATTCTCACCCATTTTCCTGCGGACGTGGGGTCTTAGTCCCCAAAAGGGAGAATCCCGGCCATGGCTCCCAACACCCACACCCCCTTCACCCTGTACAATCCCCCTTCACCCTGTACAATCCCCCTTCATCCTGTACAATCCCCCCCCCCCCTCCCGCCCAATCCCCCTTCACCCTGTACAATCCAACAGAAGAGACACAGGGACGCATGGTACAGACAGCAATAACACCCCCCCCCCCCCCAATCCCCCTTCACCCTGTACAATCCAACAGAAGAGACACAGGGACGCGTGGTACAGACAGCAATAACACCCCCCCCCCCCCGCCCAATCCCCCTTCACACCCCACCACTGCCACCCTCAATCCCTGCACCCTCCACCCTCCATTGGAGGATATTCAGTGAGGGACAAATAACATTTTGTTTAAAGTTAATAAAGTTTGAGATTCAAGATACTTACTGAGTGAATAAGATCCCATTGATTGGAATAAATAAACTTTACGGCTGGTGCTCCTGAGGGGTGGACTGGCTGATGGGTCACTGGTGCGGCCTCCGCCCTGAGAGAGGCAGTGTGCCAGGGAGGGTGTCAGGGAGGGTGGAGGGTGCCAGGGAGGGTGCCAAGGAGGGTGCCAGGGAGGGTGCCAGGGAGGGTGGAGGGTGCCAGGGAGGGTGCCAGGGAGGGTACCAGGGTGGGTGCCAGGGAGGGTGCCAGGGAGGGTGGAGGGTGCTGAATGCCACGGTGCAGGTCCCCTTTGTTTGGGGTGGGTTCTGCTATTCCCCTGCTTCCCCTGCAGTGGGGCTGAGTTTCTGATGGGTGAACTGAGGAGTGGCAGAACCTGGTGTGTGACTGATTGAGCTGGGCCATGCCCATCCCGATGATGGCTCAGCCGGGGTCTGAGGGTTTCCAGAGGGGCAGCCTGGGTGGGCTCCCAAATGACCAGAGCAGTCAGCAGAGTGGGCAGCAGAGTGGGCAGCCAGCGGCCTACACCTTGTACCAAAGGAGTGTGTTTGAAACATTGACTGCAGCAATGGGGGCCTGACTCAGGCCACCCAGATCCCAAGGAGGACAATCCAGGTCCATGGAATTGGCACCAAGTCGCTCCCCGCTACTCTCCTCAGCCAGGCCCAACCATTTTATAGAGTTTCCTGACCTTCTCACTCCCCCTGAATATTCATGGCGTCTCGCACTCACCTGTAAATACTTGCACCAATGTGACTTCTGCCTAAGAGGGGCGGAGCATCACTGGAGGGGTGGAGCATCACGGGAGGGGAGGAGCATCACAGGTGGGCGGGGCACCATGGGAGGGCGGAGCATCACGGGAGGGCGAAGCATCACAGGAAGGCGGAGCATCACAGGAAGGCGGAGCAGCATGGGAGGGCAGAGCATCATGGGAGGGCGGAGCATCATGGGAGGGTGGAGCATCACAGGAAGGCAGAGCATCATGGGAGAGCGGAGCATCACGGGAGGGACGGAGCATCACAGGAAGGCGGAGCATCACGATGGGCGGAGCGTCACAGGTGGGCGGATCATCACGGGAGGGCAGAGCATCATGGGAAGGCTGAGCCTCACTGGAGGGCGGAGCATCACAGTAGGGCGGGGCATCATGGGAGGGGCAGAGCATCACAGGAAGGTGGAGCATCATGGGAGGGCAGAGCATCATGGGAGGGCAGAGCATCACAGGAGGGTGGAGCATCATGGGAGGGCGGAGCATCACAGGAGGGTGGAGCATCATGGGAGGGCAGAGCATCATGGGAGGGCAGAGCATCACAGGAGGGTGGAGCATCATGGGAGGGCGGAGCATCACAGGAAGGCGGAGCGTCACAGGTGGGCGGAGCGTCACAGGTGGGCAGAGCATCATGGGAAGGCTGAGCCTCACTGGAGGGCGGAGCATCACAGGAGGGCGGGGCATCATGGGAGGGGCAGAGCATCACAGGAAGGCGGAGCATCATGGGAGGGCAGAGCATCATGGGAGGGCGGAGCATCACAGGAGGGCGGAGCATCATGGGAGGGCGGAGCATCATGGGAGGGCGGAGCATCACAGGAAGGCGGAGCATCATGGGAGGGCGGAGCATCACGGGAGGGCGAAGCATCACAGGAGGGCAGAGCATCATGGGAGGGTGGAGCATCACAGGTGGGCGAAGCATCACAGGAGGGCGGAGCATCACGGGAGGGCAGAGCATCATGGGAAGGCGGAGCATCATGGGAGGGTGGAGCATCACAGATGGGCGGAGCATCATGGGAGGGCGGAGTGTCACAGGTAGGCGGAGCATCATGGGAGGGCGTAGCATCATGGGAGGGCGGAGCATCACTGGAGGGCAGAGCACCATGGGAGGGTGGAGCATCACAGGTGGGCGGAGCATCACAGGAGGGTGGAGCATCACGGGAAGGCTGAGCCTCAGAGGTGGGCGGAGCATCACAGGAGGGCGGAGCATCATGGGAAGGCGGAGCATCACAGGAGGGTGGAGCATCACGGGAGGGGCAGAGCATCACAGGAGGGCGGAGCATCACAGGAGGGTGGAGCATCACGGGAGGGCGGAGCATCACAGGAAGGGAGAGCATCATGGGAAGGCAGAGCATCACAGGAGGGTGGAGCATCACGGGAGGGGCAGAGCATCACAGGAGGGCGGAGCATCACAGGAGGATGCAGCATCGCGGGAGGATGCAGCATCGCGGGAGGGTGGAGCATCATGGGTGGGCGGAGCATCATGGGAGGGCAGAGCATCATGGGAGGGCGGAGCATCACAGAAGGGTGGAGCATCACGGGAGGGCGGAGCATCACAGAAGGGTGGAGCATCACGGGAGGGCGGAGCATCGCGGGAGGATGCAGCATCGCGGGAGGATGCAGCATCACGGGAGGGCGGAGCATCGCGGGAGGATGCAGCATCGCGGGAGGATGCAGCATCGCGGGAGGATGCAGCATCACGGGAGGGCGGAGCATCGCGGGAGGATGCAGCATCACGGGAGGGCGGAGCATCGCGGGAGGATGCAGCATCGCGGGAGGATGCAGCATCGCGCGAGGATGCAGCATCGCGGGAGGATGCAGCATCGCGCGAGGATGCAGCATCGCGGGAGGATGCAGCATCGCGGGAGGATGCAGCATCGCGGGGGGATGCAGCATCGCGGGAGGGCGGAGCATCGCGGGAGGGCGGAGCATCGCGGGAGGATGCAGCATCGCGGGAGGATGCAGCATCGCGGGAGGGCGGAGCATTGCGGGAGGATGCAGCATCGCGGGAGGATGCAGCATCGCGGGAGGATGCAGCATCGCGGGAGGGCGGAGCATTGCGGGAGGATGCAGCATCGCGGGAGGATGCAGCATCGTGGGAGGATGCAGCATCTCGGGAGGGTGGAGCATCGCGGGAGGATGCAGAATCGCGGGAGGATGCAGCTTCTTAGGAGGATGCAGCATCGCGGGAGGATGCAGCATCGCGGGAGGATGCAGCATCGCGGGTGGATGCAGCATCTCGGGAGGATGCAGCATCGCGGGTGGATGCAGCATCGCGGGAGGATGCAGCATCGCGGGTGGATGCAGCATCTCGGGAGGATGCAGCATCGCGGGAGGATGCAGCATCGCGGGAGGATGCAGCATCGCGGGAGGATGCAGCATCGCGGGAGGGCGGAGCATTGCGGGAGGATGCAGCATCGCGCGAGGATGCAGCTTCGCGGGAAGATGCAGCATCGCGGGAGGGCGGAGCATCGCGGGAGGGCGGAGCATCGCGGGGGTATGCAGCATCGCGGGAGGATGCAGCATCGCGGGAGGATGCAGCATCGTGGGAGGATGCAGCATCTCGGGAGGGTGGAGCATCGCGGGAGGATGCAGAATCGCGGGAGGATGCAGCTTCTTAGGAGGATGCAGCATCGCGGGAGGATGCAGCATCGCGGGTGGATGCAGCATCTCGGGAGGATGCAGCATCGCGGGTGGATGCAGCATCTCGGGAGGATGCAGCATCGCGGGAGGATGCAGCATCGCGGGTGGATGCAGCATCTCGGGAGGATGCAGCATCGCGGGAGGGCGGAGCATCGCAGGAGGATGCAGCATCGCGGGAGGATGCAGAGCATCGCGGGAGGGCAGAGCATCGCGGGAGGATGCAGCATCGCGGGAGGATGCAGCATCGCGGGAGGGCGGAGCATCGCGGGAGGGCGGAGCATCGCGGGAGGATGCAGCATCGCGGGAGGATGCAGCATCGCGAGAGGGCGGAGCATCGCGGGAGGATGCAGCATCGCGGGAGGATGCAGCATCTCGGGAAGATGCAGCATCGCGGGAGGGCGGAGCATCGCGGGAGGATGCAGCATCGCGGGAGGATGCAGCATCTCGGGAAGATGCAGCATCGCGGGAGGATGCAGCATCGCGGGAGGATGCAGCATCGCGGGAGGATGCAGCATCGCTTGTGGATGCAGCATCGCGGGAGGATGCAGCATCGCGGGAGGGCGGAGCATCGCGGGAGGATGCAGCATCGCGGGAGGATGCAGCATCATGCTGTCAGTCCCTCAGGGGGGAGGGATAATGCTGCTCTTGCTGACAGTCCCTCAGGGGGAAGGGATAATGCTGCTCATGCTGACAGTCCCTCAGGGGGAAGGGATAATGCTGCTCATGCTGACAGTCCCTCAGGGGGAAGGTATAATACTGCTCATGCTGATAGTCCCTCAGGGGGAAGGGATAATACTGCTCATGCTGACAGTCCCTCAGGGGGGAGGGATAATGCTGCTCATGCTGACAGTCCCTCAGGGGGGAAGGGATAATACTGCTCATGCTGACAGTCCCTCAGGGGGAAGGGATAATGCTGCTCATGCTGACAGTCCCTCAGGGGGAAGGGATAATACTGCTCATGCTGACAGTCCCTCAGGGGGGAAGGGATAATACTGCTCATGCTGACAGTCCCTCAGGGGGAAGGGATAATACTGCTCATGCTGCCAGTCCCTCAGGGGGAATGTATAATACTGCTCATGCTGACAGTCCCTCAGGGGGAAGGGATAATACTGCTCATGCTGACAGTCCCTCAGGGGGAAGGTATAATGCTGCTCATGCTGACAGTCCCTCAGGGGGAAGGTATAATGCTGCTCATGCTGACAGTCCCTCAGGGGGAAGGGATAATGCTGCTCATGCTGACAGTCCCTCAGGGGGAAGGGATAATACTGCTCATGCTGACAGTCCCTCAGGGGGAAGGGATAATACTGCTCATGCTGACAGTCCCTCAGGGGGAAGGGATAATACTGCTCATGCTGACAGTCCCTCAGGGGGAAGGGATAATGCTGCTCATGCTGACAGTCCCTCAGGGGGGAGGTATAATGCTGCTCATGCTGACAGTCCCTCAGGGGGAAGGGATAATGCTGCTTATGCTGACAGTCCCTCAGGGGGAAGGGATAATGCTGCTCATGCTGACAGTCCCTCAGGGGGGAGGTATAATACTGCTCATGCTGACAGTCCCTCAGGGGGAAGGGATAATACTGCTCATGCTGACAGTCCCTCAGGGGGAAGGTATAATGCTGCTCATGCTGACAGTCCCTCAGGGGAAACGGATAATACTGCTCATGCTGACAGTCCCTCAGGGGGGAGGGATAATGCTGCTCATGCTGACAGTCCCTCAGGGGGAAGGGATAATACTGCTCATGCTGACAGTCCCTCAGGGGGAAGGGATAATGCTGCTTATGCTGACAGTCCCTCAGGGGGAAGGGATAATACTGCTCATGCTGACAGTCCCTCAGGGGGAAGGGATAATACTGCTCATGCTGACAGTACCTCAGGGGGAAGGGATAATACTGCTCATGCTGACAGTCCCTCAGGGGGAAGGGATAATACTGCTCATGCTGACAGTCCCTCAGGGGGAAGGGATAATACTGCTCATACTGACAGTCCCTCAGGGGGAAGGGATAATACTGCTCATGCTGACAGTACCTCAGGGGGAAGGGATAATACTGCTCATGCTGACAGTCCCTCAGGGGGAAGGGATAATACTGCTCATGCTGACAGTCCCTCAGGGGGAAGGTATAATGCTGCTCATGCTGACAGTCCCTCGGAGGGGAAGGGATAATGCTGCTCATGCTGACAGTCCCTCAGGGGGAAGGTATAATACTGCTCATGCTGACAGTCCCTCAGGGGGAAGGTATAATACTGCTCATGCTGACAGTCCCTCAGGGGGAAGGGATAATGCTGCTCATGCTGACAGTCCCTCAGGGGGAAGGTATAATGCTGCTCATGCTGACAGTCCCTCAGGGGGAAGGGATAATACTGCTCATGCTGACAGTCCCTCGGGGGGGTGGAATGGATAATACTGCTCATGCTGACAGTCCCTCAGGGGGAAGGTATAATACTGCTCATGCTGACAGTCCCTCAGGGGGGGGGGGGGGGGGGGGAGGGATAATACTGCTCATGCTGACAGTCCCTCAGGGGGGGGGGGGGGGGGGGGAGGGATAATACTGCTCATGCTGACAGTCCCTCAGGGGGAAGGGATAATACTGCTCATGCTGACAGTCCCTCAGGGGGAAGGGATAATACTGCTCATGCTGTCACATTGACAGATCAAACCACTGGCATCTTGAAGATAGGATTTGAATGTCTGGTTAGGTCAGGTGACGCTGTCCATTCCACTATTCAGACAATCTGACATATCGTTGTGGCTGCTGCACCGACACTCTGATGCTGCAAAGGGGGGTATCTTGCCAGGTGCTGACATGCACCAGCTTCACATGTCCTCCAATGGTGAGGGCATTGAGAGGGATGGAAGAAGTCTTACAACACCAGGTTAAAGTCCAACAAGTTTGTTTCAAACACGAGCTTTCGGAGCACGGCTCCTTCCTCAGGCAATGAGAGGGATGAGGGTGAGGAAGATAAGGGAGCAGTGGTTAGAGAACAGTGGGCAGGATTCTCTGATCCTGAGGCTCAGTGTTGACGCTGTCGGAAACGCCATAGCATTTCTCGACAGCATCAACACGGCCCCTGGATCAGCAATTCTGACCCCCACAGGGGGGCCAGCAGGGCACTGAAACGGTTCACGCCGCTCCAGCTGCTGATAGCGGCATGGAATGGGCATTGGGGGATGTGCGCATGCGCAGTGGGTCCGTCACGAACCCGCGCATGCCCAATCCCACTGGCGCAATATCAGCGTATGCGCCAACCATGCCAGCGCATTCTCCGCCGCGTGCCAGCGTCAAGGCAGTGTGGCGCGGTTTGCACCGATCGCAGGGATTCTCCGGCCCCGCCCAGGGCTGGCAGACTCCCTCCCCATGTACTGACCAAACAAAGCAGCCGTACAACATGAAACGTGAAAGCTACCAAACTCCAGGAAGGCGATGACAAGATGCAATGATGATTCACTTTAACCCGTGTCCTCCATGCTGGGCCCTGCTGACCATCTTCATAGGAACATAGGAATTCGGAGCAGAAGCTGGCAAATCAGCCCCTCGAGCTTCCTCTGCCATTCATTCTGATCATGGCTGATCTACAGAAGCTGGCAAATCAGCCCCTCGAGCTTCCTCTGCCATTCAGTCTGATCATGGCTGATCTACAGAATCTGGCAAATCAGCCCCTCGAGCTTCCTCTGCCATTCAGTCTGATCATGGCTGATCTACAGAAGCTGGCAAATCAGCCCCTCGAGCTTCCTCTGCCATTCAGTCAGATCATGGCTGATCTACAGAAGCTGGCAAATCAGCCCCTCGAGCTTCCTCTGCCATTCAGTCTGATCATGGCTGATCTACAGAAGCTGGCAAATCAGCCCCTCGAGCTTCCTCTGCCATTCAGTCAGATCATGGCTGATCTACAGAAGCTGGCAAATCAGCCCCTCGAGCTTCCTCTGCCATTCAGTCAGATATTGGCTGATCTCTACCTGGTCTCAAACATCCCTTTAACCTGTTTTTAAAATCAGAAATATATGTATCTCCCTCTTGAAACCATTTAATGATTCAGATTCCACCACAATATTGGGCAGCGAGTTCCACAAATTCACCTCCCTCTGCGAGAAGTAGTTCCTCCTCATCTCAGTTTGACATCTTCCGCCTCTCAACCTATATCCGTTACCTCTCCTTCTGGATTGCCCCACAAGGGGGGAACATTTGAACATTATCAGTCCTTTTAGTATTTTATGTTTCCTCCGGGTGCTCCGGTTTCCTCCCACAAGTCCCGAAAGATGTGCTGTTAGGTGAATTGGACATTCTGAATTCTCCCTCTGTGTACCCGAACAGGCGCCGGAATGTGGTGACTAGGGGCTTTTCACAGTAACTTCATTGCAGCGTTACTGTAAGCCTACTTGTGACAGTAATAAAGATTATTATTATACCTTTTCATGCACCTCCGTTGCTCTCAGGCTTATCTCGGTGATCCACTTGAATCATAAATTCACAGAATTGTTATTGAGCAGGAGGAGGCCATTCAGCCCATCATTGCTCCAAACGAGCATCATAACTAGGTGCCATCCCCCTGCCTTTTCCCCTCCGCCCGGCACATCGCTCCATACAAACAATCATCTAATTCCCTCCTTAATGCCCCGATTGAACTTGCCTCCAGTACATTTCCAGGAGATGCATTCCGGACCCCAAATACTACTTGTGTGTAAAATCTTTGTCTCTCTGGCAGATAGTGTTGAGGATTGTCAGAGGCCACAGCAGGATATAGATAGGTTGGAGACTTGGGCAGAGAAATGGCAAATGGAGTTTAATCCAGACAAATGTGAGGTCATGCATTTTGGTAGGTCTAACATAGAGGGGAAATATACCGTAAACTCTTAGGAATGTAGAAAGTCAGAGAGATCTGGATGCGCAGGTCCACAGATCTTTGAAAATGGCAACACAAATGGACAAGGTAGCATACGGAAAGCAGACGGAATGCTGGCCTTCATTGGACGGGGCATCGAGGATAAAAACTGGCAAGTTATGCTGCAGTTGGATAGAACCTTGGTAAGGCCGCACTTGGAATATTGCGCACAATTCTGGTCGCCACACTACCAGAAGGATGTGGAGGCTTTGGAGAGGGTGCAGAGGAGGTTTACCAGGATGTTGTCTGGTCTGGAGGGTGTTAGCTGTGCGGAAAGGCTGAATAGACACGGACTGTTTTCATTAGAAAGACGGAGGTTGAGGGGCGACCTGATCGAGGTCTACAAGATTATGAGGGGCATGGATAGAGTGGATGGGCAGGCACTCTTTCCCAGGGTGGAGGGGTCAGTCACCAGGGAGCGTAGGTTTAAGGTCCGTGGGCAACATTTAGAAGAGATGTGCGAGGCAGGTTTTTTACACAGAGGGTGGTGAGTGCCTGGAACGCGTTGTCAGAGGAGGCTGTGGAAGCAGATACATTAACGGCGTTCAAAAGGCATCTTGACAAACACATGGATAGGGTGGGTATAGAGGGATACCGTACAAGGGAGCGCTGACGGTTTTGGCCAAGGGTGATATCATGACCGATACAGGCTTGGAGGGCCGAAGGGCCTGTTCCTGTGCTGTATTGTTATTAGCTCTTTGAATGAGTATATACACTCATGTCACTATGATCACGTCCTAGGAGGTTCAGCCAACCTTTGGAGCACGTGGCCTTTCTGCAATGTGATAATATTTGTGAAAGGATGTTTTGTTAGCACACCTCAGATTGTGCAGCATTTTCTTGAACTTTGCCAACATTTCACTGGCTACAACAGCTTACACCGTATAAACCCGCAGCACGGCACGTGGCAGAATGCTGGCATTCTGAGAAGGTGTCTCAAGGAGGCCAATCTCTATTTAATGCACATAGTTTTCCTGTGTGAGTCTGATTGTCACAGTGTAATGCAGATTTGGGGCTCGGTCAGTCAATCAGCAATGGTGGGCCAATCCTGGCCTGGCCAATCCTGGAGCCCCGCAGGCCCTGTGGCCTGGCCAATCCTGGAGCCCTGCAGGCCCTGTGGCCTGGCCAATCCTGGGGCACCGCAGGCCCTGTGGCCTGGCCAATCCTGGGGCGCTGCAGGCCCTGTGGCCTGGCCAAACCTGGCCTGGCCAATCCTGGGGCACTGCAGGCCCTGTGACCTGGCCAATCCTGGAGCACCGCAGGCCCTGTGGCCTGGCCAATCCCGGGGCACCGCAGGCCCAGTGGCCTGGCCAATCCTGGAGCCCCGCAGGCCCTGTGGCCTGGCCAATCCTGGAGCCCCGCAGGCCCTGTGGCCTCGCCAATCCTGGCCTGGCCAATCCTGGGGCACCGTAGGCCCTGTGGCCTGGCCAATCCTGGCCTGGCCAATCCTGGGGCACCGCAGGCCCTGTGGCCTGGCCAATCCTTGGGCACTGCAGGCCCTGTGGCCTGGCCAATCCTGGAGCACCGCAGGCCCTGTGGCCTGGCCAATCCTGGGGCACCGCAGGCCCTGTGGCCTGGCCAATCCTGGAGCCCCGCAGGCCCTGTGGCCTGGTCAATCCTGGAGACCCGCAGGCCCTGTGGCCTGGCCAATCCTGGAGCCCCGCAGGCCCTGTGGCCTGGCCAATCCTGGCCTGGCCAATCCTGGGGCACTGCAGGCCCTGTGGCCTGGCCAATCCTGGCCTGGTCAATCCTGGCCTGGCCAATCCTGGGGCACCGCAGGCCCTGTGGCCTGGCCAATCCTGGGGCCACGCAGGCCCTGTGGCCTGGCCAATCCTGGAGCACCGCAGGCCCTGTGGCCTGGCTAATCCTGGGGCACCGCAGGCCCTGTGGCCTGGCCAATCCTGGAGCCCCGCAGGCCCTGTGGCCTGGCCAATCCTGGGGCACCGCAGGCCCTGTGGCCTGGCCAATCCTGGGGCACCGCAGACCTTGTGGCCTGGCCAATCCTGGGGCACCGCAGGCCCTGTGGCCTGGCCAATCCTGGGGCACCGCAGGCCCTGTGGCCTGGCCAATCCTGGAGCCCCGCAGGCCCTGTGGCCTGGCCAATCCTGGGGCACCGCAGGCCCTGTGGCCTGGCCAATCCTGGAGCACCGCAGGCCCTGTGTCCTGGAGCCCCGCAGGCCCTGTGGCCCGGCCAATCCTGGCCTGGCCAATCCTGGAGCCCCGCAGGCCCTGTGGCCTGGCCAATCCTGGGGCACCGAAGGCCCTGTGGCCTGGCCAATCCTGGAGCCCCGCAGGCCCTGTGGCCCGGCCAATCCTGGCCTGGCCAATCCTGGGGCACTGCAGGCCCTGTGGCCTGGCCAATCCTGGCCTGGCCAATCCTGGGGCACCGCAGGCCCTGTGGCCTGGCCAATCCTTGGGCACTGCAGGCCCTGTGGCCTGGCCAATCCTGGAGCACCGCAGGCCCTGTGGCCTGGCCAATCCTGGGGCACCGCAGGCCCTGTGGCCTGGCCAATCCTGGAGCCCCGCAGGCCCTGTGGCCTGGTCAATCCTGGAGACCCGCAGGCCCTGTGGCCTGGCCAATCCTGGCCTGGCCAATCCTGGGGCACTGCAGGCCCTGTGGCCTGGCCAATCCTGGCCTGGTCAATCCTGGCCTGGCCAATCCTGGGGCACCGCAGGCCCTGTGGCCTGGCCAATCCTGGCCTGGTCAATCCTGGCCTGGCCAATCCTGGGGCACCGCAGGCCCTGTGGCCTGGCCAATCCTGGGGCCACGCAGGCCCTGTGGCCTGGCCAATCCTGGAGCACCGCAGGCCCTGTGGCCTGGCTAATCCTGGGGCACCGCAGGCCCTGTGGCCTGGCCAATCCTGGAGCCCCGCAGGCCCTGTGGCCTGGCCAATCCTGGGGCACCGCAGGCCCTGTGGCCTGGCCAATCCTGGGGCACCGCAGACCTTGTGGCCTGGCCAATCCTGGGGCACCGCAGGCCCTGTGGCCTGGCCAATCCTGGGGCACCGCAGGCCCTGTGGCCTGGCCAATCCTGGAGCCCCGCAGGCCCTGTGGCCTGGCCAATCCTGGGGCACGGCAGGCCCTGTGGCCTGGCCAATCCTGGAGCACCGCAGGCCCTGTGTCCTGGAGGCCCGCAGGCCCTGTGGCCTGGCCAATCCTGGCTTGGCCAATCCTGGGGCACCGCAGGCCCTGTGGCCTGGCCAATCCTGGCCTGGCCAATCCTGGGGCACCGCAGGCCCTGTGGCCTGGCCAACCTGGGGCACTGCAGGCCCTGTGGCCTGGCCAATCCTGGAGCACCGCAGGCCCTGTGGCCTGGCCAATCCTGGGGCACCGAAGGCCCTGTGGCCTGGCCAATCCTGGAGCCCCGCAGGCCCTGTGGCCCGGCCAATCCTGGCCTGGCCAATCCTGGAGCCCCGCAGGCCCTGTGGCCTGGCTAATCCTGGAGCCCCGCAGGCCCTGTGGCCTGGCCAATCCTGGCCTGGCCAATCCTGGAGCCCCGCAGGCCCTGTGGCCTGGCCAATCCTGGGGCACCGCAGGCCCTGTGGCCTGGCCAATCCTGGGGCACCGCAGACCTTGTGGCCTGGCCAATCCTGGGGCACCGCAGGCCCTGTGGCCGGGCTAATCCTGGGGCACCGCAGGCCCTGTGGCCTGGCCAATCCTGGAGCCCCGCAGGCCCTGTGGCCTGGCCAATCCTGGGGCACCGCAGGCCCTGTGGCCTGGCCAATCCTGGGGCACCGCAGACCTTGTGGCCTGGCCAATCCTGGGGCACCGCAGGCCCTGTGGCCTGGCCAATCCTGGGGCACCGCAGGCCCTGTGTCCTGGAGGCCCGCAGGCCCTGTGGCCTGGCCAATCCTGGCCTGGCCAATCCTGGGGCACCGCCGGCCCTGTGCCCTGGCCAATCCTGGGGCACCGCAGGCCCTGTGGCCTGGCCAATCCTGGGGCACTGCAGGCCCTGTGGCCTGGCCAATCCTGGAGCACCGCAGGCCCTGTGGCCTGGCCAATCCTGGGGCACCGCAGGCCCTGTGGCCTGGACAATCCTGGAGCCCCGCAGGCCCTGTGGCCTGGCCAATCCTGGCCTGGCCAATCCTGGAGCCCCGCAGGCCCTGTGGCCTGGCCAATCCTGGGGCACCGCAGGCCCTGTGGCCTGGCCAATCCTGGCCTGGCCAATCCTGGGGCACCGCAGGCCCTGTGGCCTGGCCAATCCTGGGGCACTGCAGGCCCTGTGGCCTGGCCAATCCTGGAGCACCGCAGGCCCTGTGGCCTGGCCAATCCTGGGGCACCGCAGGCACTGTGGCCTGGCCAATCCTGGAGCCCCGCAGGCCCTGTGGCCTGGCAAATCCTGGAGCCCCGCAGGCCCTGTGGCCTGGCCAATCCTGGAGCCCCGCAGGCCCTGTGGCCTGGCCAATCCTGGGGTACCGCAGGCCCTGTGGCCTGGCCAATCCTGGAGCCCCGCAGGCCCTGTGGCCTGGCCAATCCTGGGGCACCGCAGGCCCTGTGGCCTGGCCAATCCTGGAGCACCGCAGGCCCTGTGGCCTGGCCAATCCTGGAGCCCCGCAGGCCCTGTGGCCTGGCCAATCCTGGGGCACCGCAGGCCCTGTGGCCTGGCCAATCCTGGAGCACCGCAGGCCCTGTGGCCTGGCCAATCCTGGAGCCCCGCAGGCCCTGTGGCCTGGCCAATCCTGGGGCACCGCAGGCCCTGTGTCCTGGCCAATCCTGGGGCACCACAGGCCCTGTGGCCTGGCCAATCCTGGAGCACCGCAGGCCCTGTGTCCTGGAGGCCCGCAGGCCCTGTGGCCTGGCCAATCCTGGGGCACCGCAGGCCCTGTGGCCTGGCCAATCCTGGCCTGGCCAATCCTGGGGCACCGCAGGCCCTGTGGCCTGGCCAATCCTGGGGCACTGCAGGCCCTGTGGCCTGGCCAATCCTGGAGCACCGCAGGCCCTGTGGCCTGGCCAATCCTGGGGCACCGCAGGCCCTGTGGCCTGGCCAATCCTGGAGCCCCGCAGGCCCTGTGGCCTGGCCAATCCTGGCCTGGCCAATCCTGGAACCCCGCAGGCCCTGTGGCCTGGCCAATCCTGGAGCCCCGCAGGCCCTGTGGCCTGGCCAATCCTGGCCTGGCCAATCCTGGAGCCCCGCAGGCCCTGTGGCCTGGCCAATCCTGGGGCACCGCAGGCCCTGTGGCCTGGCCAATCCTGGGGCACCGCAGGCCCTGTGGCCTGGCCAATCCTGGGGCACTGCAGGCCCTGTGGCCTGGCCAATCCTGGAGCACCGCAGGCCCTGTGGCCTGGCCAATCCTGGGGCACCGCAGGCCCTGTGGCCTGGCCAATCCTGGAGCCCCGCAGGCCCTGTGGCCTGGCCAATCCTGGCCTGGCCAATCCTGGAGCCCCGCAGGCCCTGTGGCCTGGCCAATCCTGGAGCCCCGCAGGCCCTGTGGCCTGGCCAATCCTGGGGCACCGCAGGCCCTGTGGCCTGGCCAATCCTGGAGCCCCGCAGGCCCTGTGGCCTGGCCAATCCTGGGGCACCGCAGGCCCTGTGGCCTGGCCAATCCTGGAGCACCGCAGGCCCTGTGGCCTGGCCAATCCTGGAGCCCCGCAGGCCCTGTGGCCTGGCCAATCCTGGGGCACCGCAGGCCCTGTGGCCTGGCCAATCCTGGAGCACCGCAGGCCCTGTGGCCTGGCCAATCCTGGAGCCCCGCAGGCCCTGTGGCCTGGCCAATCCTGGGGCACCGCAGGCCCTGTGTCCTGGCCAATCCTGGGGCACCGCAGGCCCTGTGGCCTGGACAATCCTGGGGCACCGCAGGCCCTGTGGCCTGGACAAAGTGCAGGACGACCATCGCCATGTCCGTGTTGAGATCATTCCACTTGTGTGTCAGCACAATGACATCATACGGACTCCACCATCGTACGCTACAATATGTTGACTGTATCCAGCCTGGCATTCCCATATTTGTCATTGCGGTTCCAACATCGGTGTTCGGACAACACCCGGAAGCTTAGCATCCGACTGGGATTCAGAGGAATGCTGGCCCTCAACCATCCTCTGAGTCCAGGTGACCTTGGATTCCCATCTGCCAATGTGACTCACGGTATCACACTGGCGTGGCAAGATGGGCCGGAGAGAGTTGGCAAATCCCGAGGTCACCCCAATCTCCAGTAGAAGAAAGAGGACCATCCCCCACCCAACGTTACACACACATGGAGATCCCCCCCACGGATTCGGGGACCCCCCCCCCCCCCCACCCCCCCTCCACCCCCCCCACTGGCACACACAAGGAGAACCACCACCCAAGTGATATGGGAACCCAACCAATGGACCACTGCAGAGGGATCCCTGGCAATGCTCCCTGGCAGCGGGCAGTAGCAGGCTATCAGAGGGCATTGCCACAGAGAAGTACCAGGGTGCCAGGGGGCATTGCCGCAGAGTGGTACCAGGGTGCCAGGGGGATATGCCAGCGTTCCAGGGCAAAGTCCCAGGGTGCCAGAGGGCAGTGCCATGGAGCAGTACCAGGGTGCCAGGGGGGTATGCCTGCGTTCCAGGGGAAAGTCCCAGGGTGCCAGGGGGATATGCCAGCGTTCCAGGGCAAAGTCCCAGGGTGCCAGAGGGCAGTGCCATGGAGCAGTACCAGGGTGCCAGGGGGGTATGCCTGCGTTCCAGGGGAAAGTCCCAGGGTGCCAGAGGGCAGTGCCACAGAGTGGTACCAGGGTGCCAGGGGGTTATGCCTACGTTCCAGGGGAAAGTCCCAGGGTGCCAGAGGGCAGTGCCACAGAGTGGTACCAGGGGGGTATGCCTGCGTTCCAGGGGAAAGTCTCAGGGTGCCAGAGGGCAGTGCCAGGGTGACGGGGCATTGCTCAGGAGGAAATGCCAGGATGCTGCCTGGGCAAGTCCCTCTCCTCCCCGGACGCTATACCTGTGGGTCCCCTGCGGCTTCCCTTGACCTGATTCACATTTTTAAACAGCGATTGTAAACCCTGCCAACGAGATGCTACGTCGGTGAGGGAGGAATTCCAAATGTGAGGGGAAGATATGGCGGGAAGCCCGCTGATCATCTCTACCTTTATAGATATCAGGAGCAAAATTCTCCCCCACCCAGCGGGGCGGGGGGTCCCGGCGTAGGGGCGAGGCGCCAACCACTCCGACGTCGGGCCTCCCCAAAGGTGCAGAATTCTCCGCACCTTTGGGGGGTAAGCCCATGCCGGAGTGGCTCCCGCTCCGCTGACTGCCTGGCCGAATGGCCTTTGCCGGTCGGCGTGAGTCCGCGCATGCGCCGGAGCGTCAGCGGCCGCGGACGTCACCACCGGCGCATGCGCGGTAGGTGGGGTCTCTTCCGCCTCCGCCATGGTAGAGGCCGTGGCAGCAGTGGAAGAAAAAGAGTGCCCCCACGGCACAGGCCCGCCCGCCGATCAGTGGGCCCCGATTGCAGGCCAGGCCACCGTGGAGCCAACCCCCCCCCCCCCCCCCCCCCGGGATCCGATCGCCCCGCACGCCCCCCCCCCCCCCCCCAGGACCCCGGGGCCCGCTCATGCCGCCTGCTCCCGCCGGCACAGAGGTGGTTTAAACCACGTCGGCTGGGGAGGCCTGAAAGCGGCGGGACTTCGGCCCATCGCGGACCGGAGAATCGCCGTGGGGGGCCCGCCGACCGCTCCAGCCAATTCCCGGGTGGCGGAGAATTCCGGCCACGGCGGGGGTGGGATTTACGAAGGCCCCGGGCGATTCTCCGACCCTGCGGGGATTCGGAGAATTCCGCCCCAGGATCCTCATTACATCACCAACGAGGGGCGGGGCTAATCACAAAACAAAATCTTGCCAGCGAGATTATTGATGGATGCGCTCCCAGCAAATATGGCTGCAAAATCGTGTCCTGTGAGTGGGCAAGAACATGGCAGATAGAATATAATGTGGAAAAATGTGAGTTAGCCCACTTTGGGAGAAGGAGCAGATATGTGGAGTATTTCCTCAATGGTAAGGAATAACTAAGTGTAAATGTACAAAGGGGCCTGTGTGTTCAGGTCTGTGAGTCTCTGACATGCAGGTTCAGCCAGACATTAGAAAGGCCTTTACCGCGAGAGGGTTTGAGTACAGGAGGAGTCAGGCCTTGCTTCAGTTATATAGGGGTTTGGTTAGACTGCACCTGGAGTATTGGGCACAGTTTTAGTCCCCTTACCTCAGAAAGGATATTATTGTCACAGAGGGAGGTTCCCCAGAATTATTCTGCCGATGGTGGGACTGCCTTGTGAAGACAGACTGAGCAAACGTTTCCATTACAACGACTCACCTCTTTTCCAGAGCTGCCGGGTTTTGCCGGCACTCGTTTAAAATTTCAGACGTTCGGTCTCTCCGGCATTTTGCTTTTATTTCAATGTTTGAAACGTTAGACGGAATGGGACCTCAGCCAATAGGAAATCGCCTGTCTAACCTCAGCCAATGGGAAATCGCCTGTCTAACCTCAGCCAATGGGAAATCGCCTGTCTAACCTCAGCCAATGGGAAATCGCCTGTCTAACCTCAGCCAATGGGAAATCGCCTGTCTAACCTCAGCCAATGGGAAATCACCTGTCTAACCTCAGCCAATGGGAAATCGCCTGTTTAACCTCAGCCAATGGGAAATCGACTGTCTAACCTCAGCCAATGGGAAATCGCCTGTCTAACCTCAGCCAATAGGAAATCGCCTGTCTATCCTCAGCCAATGGGAAATCGCCTGTCTATCCTCAGCCAATGGGAAATCGCCTGTCTAACCTCAGCCAATGGGAAATCGCCTGTCTAACCTCAGCCAATGGGAAATCGCCTGTTTAACCACAGCCAATGGGAAATCGACTGTCTAACCTCAGCCAATGGGAAATCGCCTGTTTAACCTCAGCCAATGGGAAATCGACTGTCTAACCTCAGCCAATGGGAAATCGCCTGTCTAACCTCAGCCAATGGGAAATCGCCTGTCTAACCTCAGCCAATGGGAAATCGCCCCTGTCTAACCTCAGCCAATGGGAAATCGCCTGTCTAACCTCAGCCAATGGGAAATCGACTGTCTAACCTCAGCCAATGGGAAATCGCCTGTCTAACCTCAGCCAATGGGAAATCACCTGTCTAACCTCAGCCAATGGGAAATCGCCTGTCGAACCTCAGCCAATGGGAAATCGCCTGTCTAACCTCAGCCAATGGAAATCGCCTGTCTAACCTCAGCCAATGGGAAATCGCCTGTCTAACCTCAGCCAATGGGAAATCGTCTGTCTAACCTCAGCCAATGGGAAATCGCCTGTCTAACCTCAGCCAATGGGAAATCGCCTGTCTAACCTCAGCCAATGGGAAATCGCCTGTCTAACCTCAGCCAATGGGAAATCGTCTGTCTAACCTCAGCCAATGGGAAATCGCCTGTCTAACCTCAGCCAATGGGAAATCGCCTGTCTAACCTCAGCCATGGGAAATCGCCTGTCTAACCTCAGCCAATGGGAAATCGCCTGTCTAACCTCAGCCAATGGGAAATCGCCTGTCTAACCTCAGCCCAATGGGAAAATCGCCTGTCTAACCTCAGCCAATGGAAATCGCCTGTCTAACCTCAGCCCATGGGAAATCGCCTCTCCTACTGTCTAACCTCAGCCAATGGGACATCGCTCCCTGTCTAACCTCAGCCAAGGTGGGAAATTCGCCCGTTCTAACCGATGGATGCCAAATTGTGAGTGCTGGGGAGACGGGGCCATGATTCCGGCCAATATCTGTGATCCTTCACATCAGCACCAGTAAACATTTACTTCTCATGTGAGAATCTATCCCCATCTCAGTGAAACACAGTTTCACCCCCGCCCCCCCCCACACCCCCCCCCCCCCCCCCCCCCCCCCCCCCCCCGACTGCTCACTAAGGGCCTGATTCTCCTGACGGGTCGGAGAATAGCGGAGGGGCCTTCCCGACATTTTTCCCCACCTCCCGCTACTCTCCCCCCCCCCCCCCCCCCCCCCCACCTCCCGACACGAATCGCTGCCGCCGTTTTTTTACGGCCGGCAGCGATTCACAGCTGTTCGATGGGCCGAAGTCCCAGCCCTTTACGCTGTTTTTACGAACGGCAAACACACCTGGTCTGGCCGTTCGTAAAAACGGCGGGAACAACTCGCTTTTTATAACCATGGCACCGATTGGCACGGCAGTACCACGGCCGTGCCAAGGGTGCCATGGGCCCGCGATCGGTGGGCACCGATCGTGGGCAGCGGGCCCGATGCCCGCGCACTATTTGTCCTTCCGCCGCCCCGCAGTATCCATTCGCGGGGCGGCTGAGGGGCAACCCGGCCCGCACATGCGCGGGTTTCGCGCAAATACGCAATGACGTCATCCGCGCATGCGCGGGTTGGAGTCTTCCAATCTGCGCATGCGCGGCTGACGTCATATGGCGCGTCAGCCGGCGCTAACTCCGGCAAGCGGTCTTAACGAAATTCGTTAAGCCCGTGATGCCGGAGCTTGCGGCGTCGGGCTGCTAGCACCGACCGGGGACCAGAATCGGTTCCCGGTCGGGAAGGGGCGCGCTGGCGTCAAACCCGCCCGGGTTTGACGCCAGCCTTACGATTTCTCCCGTTTTGGGAGAATCGCGCCCTCGGTGTCTGTGTTCCATTGATTCTCTGATGGTAATGCTGTTTAATATATTGAAGAAGAATTGTCAATGTGTTCTCTTGTGATGTGCTGAGATTTTGGAGGTTTTAGACAGATTTAACCATCTTCCGACAGCATCACTGTTACTACCAAGGCTCCGTCAGAAGATTCCCTGGATCCCAGGTCTCTGCAAGAACTTGCTCAGGACTCAGGTAAAAAGACTGACAATTAATTCACGGGTTTTTACTCGTTTTATTGGAGCTTGGACTCAAATATTCCCATTTTTAACCGATAGGCTGCTAGTTCAAGGTGACTGTATGACTGCAGTGGGAGGTGTTTATTCAGAGTGAGGATTCTCCTCTGAGACAGTCCCTCAGGGTGAGGTTGACTTTGTTTCCACTCCGGTTCAGTGGGTGATGGGTCTGACGTGAATCTGCAGACTAGACCACGTGGGGGACAGGTGGGGCTTGAAGGGTTGGGAGGTGGATCTTCGGTGCCATCTTGGAACGCACCCCGGGACCCCTGCTCACCTGGCCGTACGTGGACCGCCGATACCTTCGCCATCACCGACCAGCCCCAATAGTTCACCATTCGTCTCGTGGTCATTGATGGTACATCAATTTATTGTGCTGGATGTAAAGCCTCCGGCAGCTGGACCCAAGAATGGGGGCAGTGCAGGAGAGCATACACTTTGATACAGAGCCTGCTGGGTGGAGCTAGCAGGCCGGGATTTACTGTAATGACAGGAATACAGTGGCAGTGCACCGTAATACATGTAATGTATGCTCAATGGTTTACCACAGTATACTCCCTCCGGAACCTTCAATTTTGCTTCTCCATGTCCCCAACAAAGACTTCCATTATGTTCAGTGCCTTCCTGTGTGAACCGTCTCCATTTTGATTGGTGACAAAGCAGCGTCTCCCATAAGTCTGTGGGTATGGCTGATCTCTTGAGGGATGCCCATCCCTGAAACATTTCTCTTCTCCTCCTGACAATATCCTGCCGGGATTGTGCTTTGAGAAGAGCAGTGGGCTGGTGTCAAGCGTATCAATGACATGTCCTGCCCAGCGAAGCTGGCTTTTAGTCATTTGCAACCTGCTGCTGGCCAACCTGAAAGAAGACAGTGGAGCAGACTATCATTCTTACCATGAGATTTGGAGGGAAGTTGAGGGGGGAAATCGCTGATTGTTTATGACATGGCTGCTGTACGTTGCCCAAGCCTCTGAATTATAGGAACATTGGAACAGAGGAATAGGTACAGAAGTAGGAAATTCAGATCTTCGAGCTTGCTCTGCCATTCAATCAGATCATGGCTGATTTCTTCCTGGTCTCAAATCCACCTCCCCACCTGTTCCCCATATCCATTTAACCCATTTTTGAGAAAAAATATATCTATCTCTTTCTTGAAAACATTAAAAGATTCAGATTCCAGCGCACTATGGGGCAGCGAGTTCCACAAATTCATCACCCTCTGCGAGCAGTAGTCCCTCCTCATCTCAGTTTGACATCTACCGCCACTCAACCTGTATTCTTAACCTCTCGTCGGTAGCACTGTTGCTTCACAGCTCCAGGGTCCCAGGTTCGATTCCCCGCTGGGTCACTATCTGTGCAGAATCTGCATGTTCTCCCCGTGTCTGCGTGGGTTTCTTCCGGGTGCTCCGGTTTCCTCCCACATTTCTCGAAAGACGTGCTGTTAGGTGAATTGGACATTCTGAATTCTCCTTCCGTGTACCCGAACAGGCGCCGAAATGTGGCGACTAGGGGCTTTTCACAGTGACTTCTCTGCAGTGTTAATGTAAGCCTACTTGTGACGATAAAGATTATTATTATTAGCATTTGGTCTACATTTATGTTATCAATCCCTTTTAGCATTTTATACACCTCGATCGGATCCCCTCTTACCCTTCTAAACTCCAGTATCAGCCCAAACTGTTTAAACCCTCCTCGTACGTCAACCCTTTCATCCTTGGAATCAATCTGGTGAACCACCTCTGAACTTATGTAGAAGCTTTGTTATCACTACTGCCCTCTGAACCATGACCTTTATCTTGGGTTTAAGATCACAGTCCACTCACTTGCCCAAAGGCTGAGCTGGTACATTGGAGGCCGAGATAAAGACCGTAAGACCATGAGACATAGGAGCAGAATTAGGCCACTCGGCCCATCGAGTCTGCTCCGCCATTCAATCATGGCTGATATTTTCTCACCCCCATTCTCCTGCCTTCTCCCCATAACCCCTGATCCCCTTAGTAATCAAGAACCTATCTATCTCTGTCTTAAAGACACTCAGTGAATTGGCCTCCACAGCCTTCTGTGGCAAAGAGTTCCACAGATTCACCACCCTGTGGCTGAAGAAATTCCTCCTCATCCCTGTTATAAAGAATCGTCCCTTTAGCCTGAGATGGTGAATCCTCTAGTTCCAGTTTTTCCTACAAGTGGAAACATCCTCTCCACGTCCACTCTATCCAGGCCTCGCAGTATCCTGTAAGTTTCAGTAAGATCCCCTCTTATCCTTCTAAACTCCAACGAGTACAGACCCAGAGCCCTCAACCGTTCCTCATACGACAAGTTCTCTATTCCAGGGATCATTCTTGTGAAACTCCTCCGGACCCTTTCCAAGGCCCCAGCACATCCTTCCTTAGATACGGGGCCCAAAACTGCTCACAATACCCCAAATGGGGTCTGACCAGAGCCTTATAAATCTCAATGCGATCATAACTGATCTGATATAATCCTCAACTCCACTTTCCCACCTTATCCTCACAACATTGGATTCCCTCATTGTGGTGAGCCACTGTGTGCAGCTGTATTAGGGGATGTAAGGTGCGACCTGCATTACAGGTTAGCCGGTAGCCCCTGCCGGCTGGCTCCGCCCACAAGGAGCCGTATAAATATGCGTGTCCTCCTCTGATCTGCCATTTGGCCAGCTGCAGTAGGAGGCCACGCATCTGACTGTAATAAAGCCACTGTTGGATCAACCTGAGTCTTTTGTGCAATTGATCATGCATCACTCATTGATTAAAAATCTGTCTCTCTCAGTCTTTTACATACTTAATGACCCAACCTCTACAGCTCTCTGCGGTAAGGAAGTCCTTCTCATCTCTGTCTTAAATGGACAACCCCTTATTCTGAGACTATGTCCTCTGGCCCTAGACTCTCCCATGAGGGTTCTCTCGGCATCTCCCCCGTCAAACCCCCTGAGAATCAGATATCTCTTAATAAGCTCACCTCTCATTCTTCTAAACTCCAATGAGGACAGGCCCAATCTACTCAACCTCTCCTCATAGGATAATCCCTCCCTACCTGGGATCAACCTAGTGAACCTTCTCTGGACTGCCTCTAATAAAAGAACAAAGAACAAAGAAAAGTACAGCACAGGAACAGGCCCTTCGGTCCTCCAAGCCCGTGCCGACCATGCTGCTCGTCTAAACTAAAATCTTCTACACTTCCAGGGTCCGTATCCCTCTATTCCCATCCTATTCATGTATTTGTCAAGATGCCCCTTAAATGTCACTATCGTCCCTGCTTCCACCACCTCCTCCGGCAGCGAGTTCCAGGCACCCACTACCCTCTGTGTAAAAAACTTGCCTCGTACATCTCTTCTAAACCTTTCCCCTCGCATCATAAACCTATGCCCCCTAGTAATTGACTCCAGTACCCTGGGGAAAAGCCTCTGACTATCCACTCTGTCTATGCCCCTCATAATTTTGTAGACCTCTATCAGGTCGCCCCTCAACCTCCATCGTTCCAGTGAGAACAAACCGAGTTTATTCAACCGCTCCTCATAGCTAATGCCCTCCATACCAGGCAACATCCTGGTAAATCTCTTCTGCACCCGCTCTAAAGCCTCCACATCCTTCTGGTAGTGTGGCGACCAGAATTGAACACTATACTCCAAGTGTGGCCTAACTAAGGTTCTATACGGCTGCAACATGATTTGCCAATTTTTACACTCAATCCCCCGGCCAATGAAGACAAGCATGCCGTATGCCTTCTTGACTACCTTCTCCACTTCTGTTGCCCCTTTCAGTGACCTGTGGACCTGTACACCTAGATCTCTCTGACTGTCAATACTCTTGAAGGTTCTACCATTCACTGTATATTCCCTACCTGCATTAGGCATTCCAAAATGCATTACCTCACATTTGTCCGGATTAAACTCCATCTGCCATCTCTCCGCCCAAGTCTCCAAACCATCTAATATCAGTAAAACCTTTGTAGATAATGAAACCAAAACTGCTCCCAGTATTCCAGGTGTGGTCTAACCAATGCCTTATATTGTTTTAGCAGGAATTCCCTCATTTTATAGAGGCCAACAATCCACTGGCCTCCCCGATTACCTGCTGAACTTGCATGCTCGCGTTCTGTGATTTCAGCCTGAGGACCTCAATCCCTCAGTGCTGCAGCTTTCTGCAATCTCTCTCTATTTAAATAATATTCAGCTCCTTTATTCTTCCCACCAAAGGTGCAGAACTTCACATTTTCCAACGTTATATTCCAGCTGCCAAGTTTTATATCCCTCTGTGGTCTCTTAGTGTCACCCTCACCACTTCCCGCCTGTATTGTGGAAATAGTGCATTTGCTTCCCTTGTCTAAGTCATTAGTATAGATGATAAATCTGTCTCTTCCAGCCTTAAATGTGGTCAGTTACGGAACACTCAAATACGGGTTTAAAAAGTCCAAATTCCCGCAGCCCTCAAAGTGATATCATTTCTCCTCAATTCAGTCATTCATGATCAGATCTTCATCCTGTGACTGTTCCTCGTGTTTGAGATTCACAACCAGCAGAAGCAACCTATTATCCAGGCCCTTCATAATGTTTCAATGGGACCACCACTCACTCTTGTAAATGTAGAAGAATTTAGGGGCAATTTTCTCAGCCCGCCATCACAGAGTAACCCCCTCATCCCTGGGAGTAATTTAGTCACCCTTCTCTGTAAACCCTCTCCACCATATGTATCTTTCCCGAAAATATGGACAAGAAAACTGTACACATCATTCCAGATGTACTCTCACCCAGAGCGCTGTACAATTGTAACAAGCTTCTTTATTCCTGAAGTATAACCCTTTGCAATAAAGGCTAACAGGCCATTGACATTCCTCATCTCTTGCTGCACCCTTTCCTTTATCTTTCAAGGGATCAGTAAAGTGATGGAAGGAGCCATCACCAGGGCTATCAAGCAGCAATCCCTCAGCAATAACCTGCTCACGGACACTCAGTTTGGGCTCCGCCCAGGTTCACTCAGTTCCTAACCTCATTACAGCCTTGGTTCAAACATGGACTAAAGAGCTGAATGCCGGAGGTGAGAGTGACTGCCCTTTGACATCAATGCTGCATTTGTCCAAGTTTGGCATCAAGGAGCCCGAGCTAAACTGGGGTCAATGGGAATCAGGGGGAAACTCTCCCCTGGTTGGAGTCATACCTGGCACAAAGGAAGGTGGTTGTGGTGGTTGGAGATCAATCATCGCTGTTCTATGTGGCAAGTAACACCGCGGCACGCAAGTGCCAGTCAATGACCATATCCTACAAGAGAATCACAGAATCTCCAACCATCGTCACCCTGGGGGGGTTACCATTGATCAGAAACTGAACTGGATTAATCATATTAATACTGCGGCTACTAGAGCAGGTCAAAGACTAGGAATCTTCTGGTGAGTAACTCACCTCCTGACCCCCCTCAAACACCTGTCCACCATCTACAAGGCACAAGTCAGGAGTCTAATGGAATACTCTCCACTTGCCTGGATGAATGCAGCTCCAAAAACACTCAAGAAGCTCAACACCATCCAGGAAAAATCAGACCATAAGACATAGGACCAGAATTAGGCCACTCGGCCCATCGAGTCTGCTCCGCCATTCAATCATGGTTGATATTTTTCTCATCTCCACTCTGTTTTAAAGGATCATCCCTTTAGTCTGAGATGGTGTCCTCTGGTTCTAGTTTTTCCTACAAGTGGATTTGATTACTCTCCCTTCCACAAACACTCAAACCCTCCACTACCGACGCAGTGGCAGCCGTGTGTACCATCTACAAGATGCACTGCAGGAACTCACCAAGGTTCCTTACACAGCACCTTCCAAACCCACGACCACTGCCATCTAGAAGGACAAAGGCAGCAGATACCTGGGAACCCCACCATTCCCTCCAAGTCACACAGCCATTCCTTTACTATCACAGGAGCAAAACCCTAGATCTCCATCCCTAACAGCACTGGGGATGTGTCTACATCACCTGGACAGCAGCGGTTCAAGAAGGCAGCTCACCAACACCATTTGAAGGGCAATTCGAGCTGGACAATAAATGTTGGCCTCGTCAGCGGTTCATTCTTGAATCGAATAAGTAAAAATAAAATTGTTGGGAAATGATTTATTGAGCAGGGCATGAATTACTCTGTCTGATAGTTCAGATTGATTTCTCTTTCACCAGAATAAGAGTGTTTTCTCTCTCTCTCCTCCAGTGCTCTGATTGTTTTCAGTAATCGAACTTACGTCATTGAACACCTTGAGGGAGACAAAGAGGGCCGCCATTTTGTATACAGACCTGAAGACCTCCCCCCACCACCCAGTGACTGCACAGTCACAAATACTCCCATCGAGTCAAATCTAACTGATGACATTTATCCATTACGTCGGGTGAGTAATGAGCAACACAACTAAATAACCAAAAGAAACCAAATGATTAACTGAGAAATTGCAACTGTGTAAACAACCTCTTCAGCCCAACATGCTCATCAGGCATCACCCTCGAAACAAGGAAAATGTCCAACTCATATTTGTGTGTCATGTTCCCATTTCCTTTAGCCACCTGTCTAGTCTCAACAAGTATGTTGACAAAGCTTCAGAATCAACAACTAACTCTGGAAGTGAATCCCACAACTTCAATTCACTGCATGGAGCATGTTTTCTGCACTCTCCATCACCACACTACCAGTGGGATGTGGAGGCTTTGGAGTGGGTGCAGGGGAGGTTTATCAGGATGTTGCCTGGTCTGGAGGGTGTTAGCTACGTGGAAAGGCTGAATAGACTCGGACTGTTTTCATAAGAAAGACGGA
The DNA here is from genome assembly GCF_902713615.1 of Scyliorhinus canicula. NCBI lineage: Eukaryota > Metazoa > Chordata > Chondrichthyes > Carcharhiniformes > Scyliorhinidae > Scyliorhinus > Scyliorhinus canicula. Next base: position 7,398,893 of record NC_052148.1, on the reverse strand, counting down.
GGTTGAGGGTCGACCTGATTGAGGTCCACAAGGTTATGAGGGGCATAGATAGAGTGGATGGGCAGGCACTCTTTCCCAGGGTGGAGGGGTCAGTCACCAGGGGGCATAAGTTTAAGGTCCGTGAGTAAAGTTTAGAGATGTGCGAGGCAGGTTTTTTACACAGAGGGTGGTGAGTGCCTGGATCGCGTTGCCAGGGGAGGTTGTGGAAGCAGATACATTAACGGCGTTCAAAAGGCATCTTGACAAACACATGGATAGGATGGGTATAGAGGGATACGGCACAAGGGAACACGGAGGCCTTTGGCAAAGTTTGGTATCATGACTGCCACAGGCTTGGAGGGCCGAAGGGCCTGTTCCAGGGCTGTATTGCTCTTTGTTATTGCCTGGCCCTCGTGAGGCATGACATGGCTGAAACCTGTCCAGGTATGAATGCATTTGGACATTGGCTGCTTCAGTGACTGAGGAATGGTGGTGAATGGTGCTGGACATTGTGCAGTCATCGGCGAACACCCCCACTTCTGACCATATGATGGAAGAAGCTGAAGATGGTTGAGTCCAGGACACTGTAAATTGCTCCGAGTCAATCAGTCATCGAATGGCCTGTTTAATGTCTCAATGGAACCTGTTTCCACCACCCGACCAGGAAATTCACAAAACCCAACCACATTCATTGATGGGATGTGGCCATTCCTGGCTGGGCTAGCATTTATTGGCCTAATCGGCCTGAACTGAGTGAAATTTCAGAGGGCAATAGTACTGAAGACTTGTGCTCCAGAACTTGCCGCACCCCTAGCCAAGCTGTTCCAGTCCAGCTACAACACTGGCATCTACCCGGCAATGTGGAAAATTGCCCAGGTCTGTCCTGTACAATAAACAGGACAAATCCAACCCAGCCAATTACCACCCTGTCAGTCTGCTCTCCATCATCAGCAAAGTGATGGAAGGAGTCATCAACAATGCTATTAAGCGGCACTTACTCAGCAATAACCTGCTCACAGACACTCAGTTTGGATTCCGCCAGGGTCACTCAGCTCCTGACCTCATTACAGCCTTGGTTCAAAAATGGACAAAAGCCCTGAATGCAGAGGTGATGTGAGAGTGACTGCCCTTAACATCAAGACAGCATTTGACCAAGTATGGCATCAAGGAGCCCTCGCTAAACTGGAGTCAATGGGAATCAGGGGGAAGCCTCTCCGCTGGTTGGAGCCATACCCGGCACAAAGGAAGCTGGTGGTTGGAGGTCAATCATCTCAGCTCCAGGATATCACTGCAGGAGTTCCTCAGGGTAGTGTTTAGGCCCAACCATCTACAGATGCTTCATCAATGACCTCCCTTCCATCATAAGGTCAGAAGTGGGGATGTTTGTGGATGACTGCACAATGTTCAGCACCATTCGTGACTCCTCAGATAATGAAGCCGTCCCTGTCCAAATGCAGCAAAACCTGGACAATATCCAGGCTTGGGGCTGATAAGCAGTAAGTTACATTCACGCCACACAAGGGCCAGGCAATGCCCATCTCCTACAAGAGAGGATCTAACCATCGTCCCCCTGACATTCAATGGCATTCCCATCGCTGAATCCCCCACAATCAACATCCTGGGGGTTACTATTGATCAGAAACTGAACTGGACAAGCCATTATTATCTGTGCCACTTCAGCTACTTTGACCAGTTTGTTACTGAAACATTTCACCCAGGTGTCTTTCACTGCGAGATGAACAAAGGACAAACACAAGTTTCTGATTGAGCCAGATTCATTATTAAACACAGTAAAATAGTTATCCCCCTTAAATGATCCGAACTAATAATAATCCCAAGATTCTTCATTCGATCCAAACAGATGAGCTCAGTCGAGCTGTGGGTCCAATTCTCTGAGCCATGGTTGTCTCAGGGCTGTTGTCCTGTGAGTTCCATTCGCTTCTTCCTTCTGTCCCCAGATCTGTCACCAAATTTCCTCTTCTACCTCAGCACCGAGTCTTTGCTGGGGAGGGTCCTGGTTGGGCCAAATGAACACAGTGGTCGGAGAATCGCCGGGGGGCGGCGTGAATCCCGCCCAGCCGCTCCGACGCTGGCTGCCGAATTCTCCGGCGCTGGTTTTTTGGCGTGGATCGTGCCACGCCGGTTGGGCGCCGTTGGCAGTACCCCCCCCCCCCCCCCCGGCGATTCTCCGGTCCACGATGGGCCGAGTGGCCGCCCTTTTCCGTCCACTCCTGCCGGCGTGGATTAGACCTGGTCCGTACCGGCGGGACCTGGCTCTGAGGGTGGGCTGCTGAGTCCTCGGGGGTGGGGGGGGGGGGCGCGGGGGGGGCACGGTGGCCTGGCCCGTGATCGGGGCCCACCGATCTGTGGGTGGGCCTGTGCCATGGGGGCACACTTTCCCTCCGTGCCGGCCTCTGTAAGGCTCCACCATGGCCGGCACTGAGAAGAAACCCCTGGGTATGTGCAGGGAAGGCGCCAGCAGTTCTGTGAATGCGCTAACTCGTGCTGGTTTGTGTGGCACCAACCCCTCCAGCGCTGGCCTAGCCCCTGGAAATGCAGAGGATACAACTGCCCTGCTGTATTCCCTGTGAGGTGGTGATCTAAGTGTGTGGGTTCTGGCTACCTGAAACCTGTTCACCACTGTCTCCCGGTCGGAGCTTCGTTCTAGATGCTTCCGGGGGTTCCCGGTACCAGGTTCTGCCGGGGGTTCCCGGTACTAGGTTCTGCCGGGGGTTCCCGGTACCAGGTTCTGCCGGGGGTTCCCGGTACCAGGTGTTTCTGGGGGGTCCCGGTACCAGGTTCTGCCGGGGGGTCCCGGTACCAGGTTCTGCCGGGGGGTCCCGGTACCAGGTGTTTCCGGGGGTCCCAGTACCAGGTGTTTCCGGGGGTTCCCGGTACCAGGTGTTTCCAGGGTTCCGGTTACCAGGTGTTTCTGAGGGTTCCCGGTACCAGGTTCTGCCGGGGGTTCCGGTTACCAGGTGTTTCTGAGGGTTCCCGGTACCAGGTGTTTCCGGGGGTTCCCGGTACCAGGTGTTTCCGGGGTTCCCGGTACCAGGTGTTTCCGGGGGTTCCGGTTACCAGGTGTTTCCGGGGGTTCCCGGTACCAGGTTCTGCCGGGGGTTCCCGGTACCAGGTGTTTCCGGGGGTTCCCGGTACCAGGTGTTTCCGGGGGTTCCCGGTACCAGGTGTTTCTGAGGGTTCCCGGTACCAGGTGTTTCCGGGGGTTCCCGGTACCAGGTTCTGCCGGGGGGTCCCAGTACCAGGTGTTTCTGAGGGTTCCCGGTACCAGGTGTTTCTGAGGGTTCCCGGTACCAGGTGTTTCTGAGGGTTCCGGTACCAGGTGTTTCCGGGGTTCCCGGTACCAGGTGTTTCTGAGGGTTCCCGATACCAGGTGTTTCTGAGGGTTCCGGTACCAGGTGTTTCTGAGGGTTCCGGTACCAGGTGTTTCTGAGGGTTCCCGATACCAGGTGTTTCCGGGGGTTCCGGTTACCAGGTGTTTCCGGGGGTTCCCGGTACCAGGTGTTTCTGAGGGTTCCCGATACCAGGTGTTTCTGAGGGTTCCCGGTACCAGGTGTTTCCGGGGGTTCCGGTTACCAGGTGTTTCCGGGGGTTCCCGGTACCAGGTGTTTCCGGGGGTTCCCGGTACCAGGTGTTTCCGAAGCTGGCTGTCCTGCACGAGGCAATGCCCTTGCTGAGTAGGTACTGGCGCAGTTCATCGATCATGAATGAGGATCCCCGGTCGCTGAGGACGTAGGCGGAGTAACCAAACAGAGCGAAGATGGTGTTGATGGCTTTAATGATGGTGGCAGACGTCATATCGGGGCATGGGATGGCAAAGGGGAATCTGGAATATTCGTCGACCACATGAAGAAAGTACTTGTTGCGGTTGGTGGAGGGGAGGGGCCCTTTGAAGTCCACGCTGAGGCGTTCAAAGGGGTGGGATGCCTTCACAAGGCGTGCACGGTCTGGCCGGTAGAAGCACGGTTTACACTCCGCGCAGACCTGGCAGTCTCTGGTGATAGCCCTGGCTGCCGCGATGGAGTAGGGCAGATTGCGGGCCTTGATTAAATGGTAAAAATGGGTGACTCCTGGGTGACAGAGATTGTCGGACAGGGCCCGGAGTCGGTCCACTTGTGCGCTGGCACATGTACCTCGGGATAGGGCATCGGGGGGTTCGTTGAGCTTACCAAGCGATACAAAATCTCGTAGTTGTAGGTGGAGAGGTCGATCCTGCACCTCAAGATTTTGTCATTTTTGATCTTGCCCCGCTGTGTGTTATTGAACATGAAGGCAACCGACCGTTGGTCAGTGAGGAGAGTGAATCTCCTGCCGGCCAGGTAATGCCCCCAATGTCGCACAGCTTCAACGATGGCTTGGGCCTCCTTTTCGACGGAGGAATAGCGAATTTCAGAGGCATGGAGGGTGCAGGAAAAGAATGCGACCGGCCTGCCTGCCTGGTTGAGGGTGGTGACCAAAGCGACGTCTGATGCATCGCTCTCGACTTGGAAGGGAAGCGTCTCGTCGACCGCGTGCATCGCGGCCTTGGCGATGTCGGCCTTGATACGGTTGAAGGCCTGGTGAGCCTCGGCCGTCAGTGGGTAAACGGTGGATTGGATGAGTGGGCGGACCTTGTCCGCATAGTTTGGGACCCACTGTGCGGCAGTACGAAAAGAACCCCAGGCATCGTTTGAGGGCCTTGGGTCAGTGGGGGAGGGGGAGTTCCATGAGGGGGCGCATGCTGTCGGGGTCGGGCCTTAAAACTCCATTCTGAGCTACATAGCCGAGGATGGCTAATTGGTTCGTGCTGAACACACACGTCTCCTTGTTGTAGGTTATGTTAAGGAGTTTGGCGGTGTGGAGGAATTTGGAACGGTTAGCGTCATGGTCCTGCTGGTCGTGGCCGCAGATGGTGACGTTATCCAGGTACGGGAAGGTGGCCTGCAGTCCGTACCGGTCCATCTCCCGTTGGAAGACCGAGACCCCGTTAGTGACGCTGAAGGGAACTCTAAGGAAATGATAAAGGTGGCCGTCCCATGCAAACGCGGTGTACGGGCAGTCCGCCTTGCGAATGGGGAGCTGGTGGTAGGCGGATTTCAGGTCCACTGTAGAGAAGACCCGGTACTGTGCGATCTGATTGACCATATCAGATATGCGGGGGAGGGGGTACGTGTCGAGCTGTGTGTACCGATTGGTGGTCTGACTGTAGTCAATGACCAGAAAAACTGTTTTTCTCCCCAGTTTTCACCACTCCCACTTGGGCTCTCCAGGGGCTGTTGCTGGCCTTGATAATACTTTCCCGCAGCAGCCGCTGGACCTCACACCTGATGAAGGTCCCATCCTGGGCACTGTACCATCTGCTCCTGGTGGCGACGGGTTTGCAATCCGGGGTTAGGTTTGCAAAAAGGGAAGGTGGGTCGACCTTAAGGGTTGTGAGACCGCAGACAATAAAGGGTGGTAGGGGCCCGCTGAATTTCAGGGTTAGGCTCTGGAAGTTACACTGGAAGTCCAGGCCGAGTAGCAAGGCAGCGCAGAGGTTGGGGAGGACGTAGAGGCGGAAGCCGCTGAACTCTACGCCCTGGATGGTGAGGGTGGCGATGCAGCATCCCCGGATCGCCATGGAGTGGGATCCGGAGGCCAGGGGGATTCTCTGGTTGATGGGGTGGACCGTGAGAGAGCAGCGCCTTAAAGTATCGGGGTGAATGAAGCTCTCAGTGCTCCCGGAGTCCAGAAAGCAGGAAACCTTGTGTCCGTCGACCTTCACTGTCGTCGACGCGGTCGTGAGGTTGTGCGGTCGGGACTGGTCGATTGTGATGGAGGCCATTCGTGGCTGGTCGGCGGCAGTTGTAGGTGATGAGCGGACCGATGAGGTGCCCGGCAAGCAGGGGTCCTGAGGCAGGCAACATGGCGCCGCCCATGGGTGCACGTGGTGTGAGGGGAGAAAGATGGCGAATAAGATGGCGGAGAACAAGATGGCGGCGCCCACAGGCCGCACGTGGTGTGAGGGGACCAAGATGGCAGTGCCCACGGGCCAAACTTGTTGTTAGAGGAGCAAGATGGCGGCGACCGCGGATCGCACATGGGGGGTGCCAGAACAATAGCGGCGACCGAGCGGGCGTGGCACAGCGCAGCAAAATGTCCTTTCTTACCACAGGCCTTGCAGAGTACGCTCCGCGCCGGACAGCGCTGCCAGGGGTGTTTCGTTTGTCCGCAGAAGTAGCACCTTGGTCCCCGGAGTTGGTCGGCTGCCGCGCAGCACAGGCCCGGGGTTGGCTGGGGAAGGTCGCTTGTGGGGTCCACGGTGGGGTGTTCGCTGACGGGGTCCACGATGCGCAGGAGGGGTGGGCCGTGCAGTCGGGGCGTACGTCTGTATGTTGCGTGAGGCGACCGTGAGCGAGAGCCCTAGTTTCTTGGTCGCTTCGAGGTTGAGGGTAGCCCCTTCTAAGAGGCGCTGGCAGATATACGCCGACCCTATGCCCGTAATGAACGCGTCTCTCAGTAGCAGCTCAGAATGTCCAGCGGCCGAAACGGCCTGGCAATCGCAGTCCCTCGCCAGGGCGGGCAGGACACGCCAGAAATCTTCCACAGACTCACCAGGGAGTTGATGCCACGTGGAGAGGAGGTGTCTGGCGTAGATTTTGTTGGTCTGTTGAACGTAGTTCTCCTTCAGTAGCGCCATGGCCTCAGCGTAGGTGGCAAAGGCGGACTTGGCGATGTCTGCTTGAGGGTGCAGCTGCAGGCGATCAGGCTTGATGCGGAGATCCATCGTTGTAAAATCTCTGCGTAATAAATTGATGCACTATCAATTACGACGAGACGAGAGTAGAGAGTAATCGAGGCTTTATTACACAGAGATGTGGAGCTGCCTGCAGCTGCTGCTGAAATGGCTGCAGCTCGGTGAGCACACACATTTATACTCCGCCTACTGGGCGGAGCCAGCAGGCAGGGATCTACCCCCATACCTATAGTACAGGAGCCTTACCGTATTACCTCTTATACGTGCACTATATACAACAATGGTGACTACCACACCCACCCTCCCTCTCCTCCCCCTCCCCAGTTCCGGTGTTTCTCTGATGTTAACACGTGTAACCTGTTGCAGCCAGACTCGACCCCACCTCCACTTTTCCCTTTGTTCCCCCTGTGACTTTGCTTCTCTCTCATTCTCCTCCCCCCTTCCCTATTGTTGTTTCATCCTCTATTTCACCCCCCCTCCCCCGTCTGCCACCCTAGTTATCCCCCCATTGATGGTGTACCACCCCCCCCCCCCAGTGCGAGATACACCCCCCCCTCACTCGTACCTCCTACCGCCACCTTTGCTGCTAGTGCGGTGCCCTCCCCCCCCCCCCTCCTGGGGTCGGCCTGACCCCCTCGTGCACCCACTGCTTTGATTTCCCCTCTGTCTCCTCCCCACCCTCTCCTGAGCTTTACCCAGCTATCTTTCACTGCTAGGTGAACAAAGGACAAACACAAGTTTATGACTGAACGAGATTTATTATTAAACACAGTAAAACAGTTATCCCCCTTAATTTATCCCAACTAACAATAATCCCAAGATCCTTCATTCAACCCAAACTGATGAACTCAGTCGAGCTGTGGGTCCAATTCTCTGAGTCACGGTTCTCTCAGGGCCTGGGAAGATGGGTTCCTCTCGCCGCTTCCTTCTGTCCTCCGATCTGTCACCGAATTTCCTCTACTACCTCAGCACCGAGTCTCAGCTCCAGAGGGTCCTGGGTGGTCGACCTTTATCCCCCTCTTCGTGCCTTCCCGGAATGTTCTCTGGTCCTCAGGCAAAGGGGACCCGCGGCCGGGTCACAACACTCATTGGAACTCCTGATTGCAACTCTGCAAGACACCAGGAACCCACCCCCAGGGGCCCATCTGCAGGTACATTGTCCGCACATAACCTGATCCTATATAAGGTGACCGAGGTGTCAGAAAGTCTGGCTTCATCTGGATAATCTATAACAATCGATCAATTTGAATGGGATCAATAACCTTCCGATGTGTTGTTTGCAGGGTCGGACCAGGCTTGCCCCAGCTCTCCGTCTCTGTCCAGCACATTCCAACCTGTCAGAATTCCCATCAATCCTCTTCTGACTGTGGTTTCATTGAAAATATCCAATCTGTATTGGGCCTAAAATTCAGGCTTTTGGCCATTTTACCGCACCATATAAATACTGTGGCTACCGGGGCAGGTCCGAGGCTGGGAGCCCTGCGGTGAGTAACTCACTTCCCCAAAGCCTGTGCACCACCTACAAGGCACAAGTCACAAGGGTTTGATCCAAGTGACTCAGCTTGTAATTGGCTCTCTCCCAGCCGGCGTCACGGGCAGGATTACATCTCAAGCTGACTGACATTTTCTCTTCCTTTAGGCAAAAAGGAGTGTACTGACTGAGATTAAATATCTCGAGCTGGTGGTTGTGACAGACAAAGCAATGGTGAGTGGCTTCTGTGAACACGTTGTAAATAACATCAAAAGGCATTGGAGCAGAATGAGGCCGCTCGGCCCATCGAGTCTGCTCCGCCATTCAATCATGGCTGATATTTTCTCATCCCCATTCTCCTGCCTTCTCCCCATAACCCCTGATCCCCTTATTAATCAAGAACCTATCTATCTCTGTCTTAAAGATACTCAGTGATTTGGCCTCCACAGCCTTCTGTGGCAAAGAGTTCCACAGATTCACCACCCTCTGGCTGAAGAAATTCCTCCTCATCCCTGTTTTGGAGAGGATGTTTCTACTTGTAGGAAAAAGTAGAACCAGAGGACAGCACCTCAGACTAACCTCCCAGCCAGGATATCGGCGCCCCTCCAGTTTAGATGCAACCCGTCCTTCTTGTACAGGTCGCACCCGCTCCGGGAGATCCCAATGGTCCAGAAATCTGAAACTTTCCCTCCTACACCACTGGTTTAGTAATGTGTTTAGCTGCACTATCCTCCTATTTCTAGCCTCACTGGAACATGGCACAGGGAGTAATCCTGAGATTACAACCCTGGAGGTCCTGCTTCTTAGCTTACTGCCTATCTCCCTGAACTCCTTCTGCAGGATCCCATCACTCTTCCTGCCTGTGTCGTTGGTACCTATGTGAACTACAACCTCTGGCTGCTCACCCTCCTCCTTCAGGATGTGATCGTTCAGAGACATGCTTGACCCTGGTACCAGGGAGGTAACACACTATCCTGGAGTCTCTTTCATGTCCTCAAGCGCCTATCAGTGCCCCTTACTATAGAGTCCCCTATAACTATTGCTCTCCTGCACTTTGCCCTCCCCTGCTGAGCAACAGAGCCAGTTGTGCCGCACAAAAGGCTGCTGCAGATAAAGGTGCACAGTGTTATGGGTAACATATTAGCATGAATAGAGGATTGGTTAACTGACAGAAAGCAAAGAGTGAGGATAAATGGGTGTTTCTCTGGTTGGCAATCAGTGCCTAGTGATCCCTCAGGGATCAGTGTTGGGTCTGCAATTGTTCACAATTTAGAGAGATGATCTGGAGTTGGGGACCAAGTGTAATGTGTCAAAGTTTGCAGATGACACTAAGATGAGTGGTAGAGCAAAGTGTGCAGAGGATACTGAAAGTCTGCAGAGGGATATAGACAGTTTGAGTGAGTGGGCAAGGGTCTAGCAGATGGAGTTCAATGTTGGTAAATGTGAGGTCACACATTTTGGTCGGAATAAGAGCAAAGTAGTGAGAAATTGCAGCCTGCTGCTGTGCAGAGGGACCTGGGTGGCCTTGTGCATGAATCATGTGGGTTTACAGGTGCAGCAGGTGATTAAGGAGGCAAATGGAATTTTGTCCTTCATTGCTGGAGGGATGGAGTTTAAAAGCAGGGAGGTTATGTTGCAGCTGTATAGGGTGCTGGTGAGGCCACACCTGGAGTACTGTGTACAGTTTTGATCTCCTTACCTGAGAAAGGATGTTCTGGCTCTGGAGGGGGTACAGAGGAGATTCACCAGATTGATTCTGGAGTTGAGAGGATTAGTTTATGAGCAGAGACTAAGTAAACTGGGACTATACTCATTGGAATTTAGAAGAATGAGGGGGGCGGTCTTATAGAAACATATATAATTATGAAGGGAATAGATGGGATAGATGCGGGCAGGTTGTTTCCACTGGTGGGTGACAGCAGAACTAGGGGACATAGCCTCAGAATAAGGGGAAGTAGATTTAGGACTGAGTTTAGGAGGAACTTCTTCACCCAAAGGGTTGTGAATCTGTGGAATTCCCTGCCCAGTGAAGCAGTTGAGGCGACCTTGTTGAATGTTTTTAAGGCAGATAGATTTTTGAACAGTAAAGGAATAAAAGGTTACAGCGAGTGGCTGGGTAAGTGGAGCTTAGTCCACAAAAAGATCAGCCATGATCTCATTGAATGGCGGAGCTGGCTCGAGGGGCTAGATGGCCGACTCCTGCCCCTATGTTCCTATAGCTCACTCGCTGAGGGACGTGCCCTTGTCTGAGTGCTCCATGGCTGAGGGAATCGAGCCCATGGCTCAGACAAGGACAGGCCTCAGGACTGGGAGTGCCAGGTAATGGTGGTGCCTCTGTCGGCCCTCACCTCTGTTACCTGGAATAGTCTGGGGGCCATCGAGTATCCCGAGGGAGGAGGAAGTGATGGGGCCCATGCTGGCACGTTCACAGGGGCAGGACACCAATGACACATGGACGTCCCTATGGTGACACCCTCACATTTACGTGGCAGAGCACGGGGCAGCTTACACAGCGACTGAACCCTAACCTATCTATGTCCCACAACTCACCCTTCCAGCATATGTCAGTCCGTGAGAAGAAATTGGCAGCACACTAGCAGCGAACACCAGGGCAGACATCGGAGAGGGAAGGGGTGGATGGACTGAGGGGGGGGGGGAAGGGGTGGATGGACTGAGGGGGGGGGGGAAGGGGTGGATGGACTGAGGGAGGAGGAAGGGGTGGATGGACTGAGGGAGGGGGAAGGGGTGGATGGACCGAGGGAGGGGGAAGAGGTGGATGGACGGAGGGAGGGGGAAGGGGTGGATGGACCGAGGGAGGGGGAAGGGGTGGATGGACTGAGGGGAAGGGGTGGATGGACTGAGGGAGGGGGAAGGGGTGGATGGACCGAGGGAGGGGGAAGGGGTGGATGGACTGAGGGGAAGGGGTGGATGGACTGAGGGAGGGGGAAGGGGTGGATGGACTGAGGGAGGGGGAAGGGGTGGAGGGACCGAGGGGAAGGGGTGGATGGACTGAGGGAGGGGAAAGGGGTGGATGGACTGAGGGAGGGGAAAGGGGTGGATGGACCGAGGGACGGCGAAGGGGTGGATGGACTGAGGGAGGGGGAAGGGGTGGATGGACCGAGGGAGGGGGAAGGGATGGATGGACCGAGGGAGGGCGAAGGGGTGGATGGACCGAGGGAGGGGGAAGGGGTGGATGGACTGAGGGAGGGGGAAGGGGGTGGAGGGGCTGAGGGAGGGGGAAGGGGGTGGAGGGACTGAGGGGAAGGGGTGGATGGACTGAGGGAGGGGGAAGGGGTGAATGGACCGAGGGAGAGGGAATGGGTGGAGGGACCGAGGGGAAGGGGTGGATGGACTGAGGGAGGGGGAAGGGGTGGATGGACCGAGGGAGGGGGAAGGGGTGGATGGACTGAGGGAGGGGGAAGGGGTGGATGGACCGAGGGAGAGGGAATGGGTGGATGGACCGAGAGAGGGGGAAGGGGGGAAGGACTGAGGGAGGGGGAAGGGTGGATGGACCGAGGGAGGGGGAAGGGTGGATGGTCTGAGGGAGGGGGAAGGGGTGGATGGACTGAGGGAGGGGGAAGGGGTGGATGGACCGAGGGAGGGGGAAGGGGTGGATGGTCTGAGGGAGGGGGAAGGGGTGGATGGACTGAGGGAGGGGGAAGGGGTGGATGGACCGAGGGGAGGGCGAAGGGGTGGATGGACCGAGGGAGGGGGAAGGGGTGGATGGACTGAGGGAGGGGGAAGGGGGTGGAGGGACTGAGGGAGGGGGAAGGGGGTGGAGGGACTGAGGGGAAGGGGTGGATGGACTGAGGGAGGGGGAAGGGGTGGATGGACCGAGGGAGAGGGAATGGGTGGATGGACCGAGGGAGGGGGAAGGGGTGGATGGACTGAGGGACGGGAAAGGGGTGGAGGGACCGAGGGGAAGGGGTGGATGGACTGAGGGAGGGGGAAGGGGTGGATGGGCTGAGGGAGGGGGAAAGGGTGGATGGACTGAGGGAGAGGGAAGGGGTGGATGGACTGAGGGAGGGGGAAGGGGTGGATGGACCGAGGGAGGGGGAAGGGGTGGATGGACTGAGGGAGAGGGAAGGGGTGGATGGCCGAGGGAGGGGGAAGGGGTGGATGGACTGAGGGAGGGGGGAGGGGAGGATTGACCGATGGAGGGGGAAGAGGTGGATGGACCGAGGGAGGGGGAAGGGGAGGATGGACCGACAGAGGGGTGGATGGACCGAGGGAGGGGGAAGAGGTGGATGGACCGACGGAGGGGGGAGGGGTGGATGGACTGAGGGAGGGGGGAGGGGAGGATGGACCGAAGGAGTGGGGAGGGGTGGATGGACCGAGGGAGGGGGAAGGGGTGGATGGACTGAGGTTGGGGGAAGGGGTTGATGGATCGAGGGAGGGGGAAGAGGTGGATGGACCGACGGAGGGGGGAGGGGTGGATGGACTGAGGGAGGGGGGAGGGGTGGATGGACTGAGGGAGGGGGGAGGGGAGGATGGACCGAGGGGAAGAGGTGGATGGACTGAGGGAGGGGGGAGGGGAGGATGGACCGAGGGAGGGGGTGGATGGATCGAGGGAGGGGGAAGGGGTGGATTGACCGAGGGAGGTGGGAGGGGTGGATGGACTGAGGGAGGGGGGAGGGAAGGATGGACCGAGGGAGGGGGGAGGGGTGGATGGACTGAGGGAGGGGGGGAGGGGAGGATGGACTGAGGGTGGGGGAAGAAGTGGATGGACCGAGGGAGGGGAAAGGGGTGGATGGACCGAGGGAGGGGGGAGGGGAGGATGGACCGAGGGAGGGGGGAGGGGTGGATGGACGAGGGAGGGGGGAGGGGAGGATGGACCGATGGAGGGGGGAGGGGTGGATGGACTGAAGGAGGGGGGAGGGGGGGATGGACTGAGGGAGGGGGGAGGGGAGGATGGACTGAGGGAGGGGGAACGGGTGAGAGGTGGATTTTCGCGGGGGGTGGGGCTTTGAAGTCGGAAGGCCTGTATTGGTCCCTTAGTTGAAAAGCCCCTAGTCGACACATTCCGGCACCTGTTTTGGCCTGCTTGGTCTGCTTTAAAAGCCAGCAATTTAGCCCAGTGAGCTAAACCACCCTCTAGGAGGAGCACGGTAGCATTGTGGATAGCACAACTGCTTCACAGCTCCGGGGTCCCAGGTTCGATTCCGGTTTGGGTCACTGTCTGTGCGGAGTCTGCACGTTCTCCCCGTGTCTGCGTGGGTTTCCTCCGGATGCTCCGGTTTCCTCCCACAGTCCAAAGATGTACAGGTTAGAACATAGAACATTGAACATAGAACACTACAGCGCAGTACGGGCCCTTCGGCCCTCGATGTTGCGCCGACCTGTGAAACCATCTGAAGCCTATCTGACCTACACTATTCCATTTTCATCCATATGTCTATCCAGTGACCACTTAAATGCCCTTAAAGTTGGCGAGTCTACTACTGTTGCAGGCAGGGCGTTCCACACCCCTACTACTGTCTGAGTAAAGAAACTGCCTCTGACATCTGTCCTATATGTATCACCCCTCAATTTAAAGCTATGTCCCCTCGTGTTGGTCATCACCATCTGATGAAAAAGACTCTCACTGTCCACCCTATCTAACCCTCTGACTATCTTATATGTCTCTATTAAGTCACCTCTCAGCCTTCTCTCTAACGAAAACAACCTCAAGTCTCTGAGCCTTTCCTCGAAAGACCTTCCCTCCATACCAGGCAACATCCTAGTAAATCTCCTCTGAACCCTTTCCAAAGATTCCACATCCTTCCTATAATGTGGTGACCAGAACTGCACGCAGTACTCCAGGAGCGGCCGCACCAGAGTTATGTACAGCTGCAGCATGACCTTGTGGCTCCGAAACTCAATCCCCCTACTGATAAAGGCTAGCACACCATATGCCTTCTTAACAGCCCTATTAACCTGGGTGGCAACTTTCAGGGATTTATGTACCTGGATGCCGAGATCTCTCTGTTCATCTACACTACCAAGAATCTTGCCATTAGCCCAGTACTCTGCATTCCTGTTACTCCTTCCAAAGTGAACCACCTCACACTTTTCCACATTAAACTCCATCTGCCACCTCTTAGCCCAGCTCTGCAGCTTATCTATGTCCCTCTGTATCCTATAACATCCTTCAGCACTATCCACAACTCCACCGACCTTCGTGTCATCTGCAAATTTACTAACCCATCCTTCTACACCCTCTTCCAGGTCATTTATAAAAATGACAAACAGCAGTGGCCCCAAAACAGATCCTTGCGGTACACCACTAGTAACTGAACTCCAGGATGAACATTTGCCATCAACCACCACCCTCTGTCTTCTTTCAGCCTGCCAATTACTGATCCAAACCGCTAAATCACCTTCAATTCCATACTTCCATATTTTCTGCAATAGCCTACCGTGGGGAACCTTATCAAACGCCTTACTAGGGCAGCACGGTGGCCTAGTGGTTAGCATAACCGCCTCACGGCGCTGAGGTCCCAGGTTCGATCCCGACTCTGGGTCACTGTCCGTGTGGAGTTTGTACATTCTCCCCGTGTCTGCGTGGGTTTCGCCCCCACAACCCAAAAATGTGCAGAGTAGGTGGATTGGCCACACTAAATTGCCCCTTAATAGAAAAAATAATTGGGTAATCTAAATTTAAAAAAAAAAAAAAAAAAAAAAAAAATCAAACGCCTTACTGAAATCCATATACACCACATCAACCGCTTTACCCTCATCCACCTGTTTGGTCACCTTCTCAAAAAACTCAATAAGTTTTGTGAGGCACGGCCCACCCTTCACAAAACCGTGTTGACTATCGCTAATCAACTTGTTCTTTTCAAGATGATTATAAACCCTATCTCTTATAACCTTTTCCAACATTTTACCCACAACCGAAGTAACGCTCACAGGTCTATAATTACCAGGGTTGTCTCTACTCCCCTTCTTGAACAAGGGGACAACATTTGCTATCCTCCAGTCTTCCGGCACTATCCCTGTCGACAAAGACGACATAAAGATCAAGGACAAAGGCTCTGCAATCTCCTCCCTGGCTTCCCAGAGAATCCTAGGATAAATCCCATCTGGCCCAGGGGACTTATAGAACATAGAACAGTACAGCACAGAACAGGCCCTTCGGCCCTCAATGTTGTGCCGAGCCATGATCACCCTACTCAAACCCACGTATCCACCCTATACCCGTAACCCAACAACCCCCCCCCCCCCCTTAACCTTACTTTTATTAGGACACTACGGGCAATTTAGCATGGCCAATCCACCTAACCCGCACGTCTTTGGACTGTGGGGGGAAACCGGAGCACCCGGAGGAAACCCACGCACACAGGGGGAGGACGTGCAGACTCCACACAGACAGTGACCCAGCCGGGAATCGAACCTGGGACCCTGGAGCTGTGAAGCATTTATGCTAACCACCATGCTACCCTGCTGCCCCTAGCTACCCTGCTGCCCCTATCTATTTTTACACTTTCCAAAATTGCTAACTTCTCCTCCTTGTGAACCTCAATCCCATCTAGCCTAGTCGACTGTACCTGAGTATTCTCCTCGACAACATTGTCTTTCTCCAGTGTAAACACTGACGAAAAATATCCATTTAACGCTTCCCCTATCTCCTCTGATTCCACACACAACTTTCCATTACTATCCTTGATTGGCTCTAATCTTACTCTAGTCATTCTTTTGTTCCTGATATACCTATAGGAAGCCTTAAGGTTTTCCTTGATCCTATCCGCCAACGACTTTTCGTGTCCTCTCCTCGGTCTTCTTAACTCTCCCTTTAGTTCCTTCCTAGCTAACTTGTAACTCTCAAGCGCCCTAACTGAGCCTTCATTTCTCATCCTAACACAAGCCTTCTTCTTCCTCTTGACAAGTGCTTCAACTTCCTTAGTAAACCACGGTTCCCTTGCTCGACAACTTCCTCCCTGCCTGACAGGTACATACTTATCAAGGGCACGCAGTAGCTGTTCCTTGAAAAAGCTCCACATTTCGATTGTACCCATCCCCTGCAGTTTCCTTCCCCATCCTATACATCCTAAATCTTGCCGAATAGCATCATAATTGCCTTTCCCCCAGCTATAATTCTTGCCTTGCGGTATATACCTATCCCTGCCCATCGCTAAAGTAAACATAACCGAATTGTGATCACTATCACCAAAGTGCTCACCTACATCCAAATCTAACACCTGGCCGGGTTCATTACCCAGTACCAAATCCAATGTGGCCTCGCCCCTTGTTGGCCTGTCTACATACTGTGTCAGAAAACCCTCCTGCACACACTGCACAAAAACTGACCCATCTATAGTACTCGAACTATTCCAGTCAATGTTTGGAAAGTTAAAGTCCCCCATAACAACTACCCTGTTACTCTCGCTCCTGTCGAGAATTATCTTTGCAATCCTTTCCTCTGCACCTCTGGAACTATTCGGAGGTCTATAGATAACTCCCAACAGGGTGACCTCTCCTCTCCTGTTCCTAACCTCGGCCCATACTACCTCAGTAGATGAGTCCTCAAGCGTCCTTTCTGGTGGATTGGCCATGATAAATTGCCCTTAGTGTCCAAAATTGCCCTTAGTGTTGGGTGGGGTTACTGGGTTGTGGGGATAGGGTGGAGGTGTTGACCTTGGCTAGGGTGCTCTTTCCATGAGCCGGTGCAGACTCGATGGGCCGAATGGCCTCCTTCTGCACTGTAAATTCTATGAAGATGAGGAGTTTGTCACATGAGGAGACATTGAACAGTTTAGGCCAAATTCTGCAGAGTTTAGAAGAATGAGGGGAGATCTAATTGAGGTGTACAGATGCTGAAAGGTCTGGATAAAGTAGCAATGGAGTGGATGCTGCCTCTTGTGGGTCATTCTAAAATGAGAGGTCATAGTCTTCAGGATAAAAGGCAGCAAATTTAAAACCAAAATGAGAAACTTCTCCCAAAGGATTGTGAATCTGTGGAATTCGCTACCCCAGAGTGGGGTGGATGCTGGGACTGTGAGCAAATTTAAGGAGGCGTAATGGGTTGAAGGGTTCTGGAGCCCGGGCGGAACGGTGGAGTTGAGGCCAGGATAGGATCAGCCATGATTGAATGTCGGAGCAGACTCGATGGGCCATATGTCCTAATTCTGCTCCTATTTCTTATGAACTTATGAAAGGAGGTGGGACAGGGGGGCGGGACTGCCATTGACCAGGCCTCTTCATTGGTAACTCGGGCGCAGATGAGGTTGTTCCATGTGGGGCAGCCCTGAATGACACGTTGGGCGGTCTGCTCAGCTGAGTGACCAGGATGTATGAATCGTGCACACTCAGGGTATTGGGCCTGATGCGACCATCAATTCACATGAGACAGAGAGTTGAAGTGAACAGTGGCTTTAATCAGCTAGAACTGTGCCTGCCTGCGACTGCTCAGCACTGAGAGCTGCCTACAGGGCAGCTGCTCTGTATACCTCCCCCGAGGGGGTGGAGCCCACAAGGGCACCAACATAGTACAATGCAATATAGTGGTGAATGGTGGCCGTGATACATTCACCACAGGGCACAATGTGCATGATGTTCAATTGATGGTCGCACATCAACTGCACATTCAGGGAGTGGAACCATGTCCTATTGATGAAGGGCACCCATATCAAATAGGCATTTGGGTGACATGCTTGCTAGCGATTGCTCCCTGAACCTGGGCATGTTGGAGGTGGTGGCTGAACCTGCCTGGGCACCTTATTGGGTCTGGTCTCTAATTCCCTAATTCTCATTGACTCCAGTTTAGCTTGAAGGAGGGGTTCAGCGATGATACCTCTTGAAACTGAATCATTAGCATGCCACTGGAGTAGTTTTACATAAGTTATTTTATTAAGGATTGAGATGAATTATAGGACTGAGTAATCATTATGAACCACTAAACATGTATTTTTAGGACATAGCAGTAATAAGTAATCAAATGGGATTTCGGATAGCGAACCTGTCTTTGTGAAACAATTCAGGGTGCTGGTTCTGTTGTTCAGCTTCTCACAGTCAGCACCAGCTGCTGAGATTGTACATTGCTGTCCAACTGCGGTGGGCTATTGATTTTTGAACGTTGTATAAGTACTGTGTTTGGGTCTTTATTCGCAGAACAGGTCTTGGCCGATATCCAGTCTGTTCTCCGTGTACACGTAACAATCTTGATTAAATAGCCATCTTGTCCAGGTTGTCGTGTTTGTTCCTCTCTGTACTGAGCTGAGCCACAGGGAATAACCCCACGTGGAAGCTGACTCAATACACAGGTCCTGAAACTGCTCCTACATTAAGCTCAGGCGCCTTGATGCCACACTCGGTCAAAGACTGCCTTGATGTCAAGGGCAGTCAGTCTCACCTCACCTCTGGCATTCAGCTCTTTCCTCCATGTTTGAACCAAGGCTGTAATGAGGTCAGGAGCTGAGTGACCCTGGCGGAACCCAAACTGAGTGTCCGTGAGCAGGTTATTGCTGAGTAAGTGCCGCTTAATAGCACTGTTGATGACTCCTTCCATCACTTTGCTGATGATGGAGAGTAGACTGACAGGGTGGTAATTGGCTGGGTTGGATTTGTCCTGTTTATTGTACAGGACACACCTGGGCAATTTTCCACATTGCCGGGTAGATGCCAGTGTTGTAGCTGGACTGGAACAGCTTGGCTAGGGCTGCGGCAAGTTCTGGAGCACAAGCCTTCAGCACTATTGCCGGAATATTGTCAGGGCCCTTAGCCTTTGCAGTATCCAGTGCCTTCAGCTGTTTCTTACTATCACGTGGAGTGAATCGTATTGGCTGAAGACTGACATCTGTGATGCTGGGGACCTCCGGAGGAGACCGAGATGGATAATCCACTCGGCACTTCTGGCTGAAGATTGTTGCCAATGCCTCAGCCTTGACTTTTGCACAAATGTGCTGGGCTCCTCCATCATTGAGGATGGGATATTTGTGGAGCCTCCTCCTCCAGGGATATGTTTAATTGTCCACCGCCATTCACGGCTGGATGTGGCAGGACTGCAGAACTTAGATCTGATGTGTATGTTGCGGAATCACTGAACTCTGTCTATTACTTCTGTTTATGCTGTTTGGCACAAGTAGTCCTGTGTTGTAGCTTCACCAGATTGACACCTCATTTTCCAGTCTGCCTAATGTTGCTCCTGCCTTGCTCTCCTGCCCTCTGCATTGAACCAGGGTTGATCCCCTGGCTTGGTGGCAATGGTAGATTGGGGGATGTGCCGGGCCAGGAGGTTACAGATTGTGGTTGAATACAATTCTGCTGCTGCTGATGGCCCACAGCGCCTCATGGATGCCCAGTTTTGAGTTGCTGGATCTGTTCGAAGTCTATCCCATTTAGCACTGTGGGAGTGCCACACAACACGATGGAGGGTATCCTCAATGTGAAGATGGGACTTTGTCTCCACAAGGACTGTGCGGTGGTCACTGCTCCCGATACTGTCATGGACAGATCCATCTGCAGCAGGCAGGTTGGTGAGGGTGAGGTCAAGTATGTTTTTCCCTCTTGTTGGTTCCCTCACCACCTGCTGCAGTCCCAGTCTAGCAGCTATATCCTTTAGGACCCAGCCAGCTCGGTCTGTGGTGGTACCGAGCTACTCTTGGACATTGAAGCCCCCACCCAGAGCATATTCTGTGTCGTTGCCACCCTCAGCCCTTCCTCCAAGTGGTGTTCAACATGGAGGAGTAACTGATTAATCAGCTGATGGTGGCCAGTATGTGGTACGTGGACGGTTCCTTGCCCATGTTTAACCTGAAGCCATCAGATTTCATGTTGAGGACTCCCAGGGCAACTCCCTCCCGACTGTATCCCACTGTGCTGCCCGGGCAACTCCCTCCCGACTGTATCCCACTGTGCTGCCCGGGCAGCTCCTTCCCGACTGTATCCCACTGTGCTGCCCGGGCAACTCCCTCCCGACTGTATCCCACTGTGCTGCCCGGGCAGCTCCCTCCCGACTGTATCCCACTGTGCTGCCCGGGCAACTCCTTCCCGACTGTATCCCACTGTGCTGCCCGGGCAGCTCCCTCCCTCCCGACTGTATCCCACTGTGCTGCCCGGGCAGCTCCTTCCCGACTGTATCCCACTGTGCTGCCCAGGCAGCTCCCTCCCGACTGTATCCCACTGTGCTGCCCGGGCAACTCCCTCCCGACTGTATCCCACTGTGCTGCCCGGGCAGCTCCCTCCCTCCCGACTGTATCCCACTGTGCTGCCCGGGCAACTCCCTCCCGACTGTATCCCACTGTGCTGCCCGGGCAGCTCCTTCCCGACTGTATCCCACTGTGCTGCCCGGGAAGCTCCTTCCCGACTGTATCCCACTGTGCTGCCCGGGCAGCTCCTTCCCGACTGTATCCCACTGTGCTGCCCGGGCAACTCCCTCCCGACTGTATCCCACTGTGCTGCCCGGGCAGCTCCTTCCCGACTGTATCCCACTGTGCTGCCCGGGCAGCTCCTTCCCGACTGTATCCCACTGTGCTGCCCGGGCAGCTCCTTCCCGACTGTATCCCACTGTGCTGCCCGGGCAGCTCCCACCCGACTGTATCCCACTGTGCTGCCCGGGCAGCTCCCTCCCGACTGTATCCCACTGTGCTGCCCAGGCAGCTCCTTCCCGACTGTATCCCACTGTGCTGCCCGGGCAGCTCCTTCCCGACTGTATCCCACTGTGCTGCCCAGGCAGCTCCTTCCCGACTGTATCCCACTGTGCTGCCCGGGCAACTCCCTCCCGACTGTATCCCACTGTGCTGCCCGGGCAGCTCCTTCCCGACTGTATCCCACTGTGCTGCCCAGGCAGCTCCTTCCCGACTGTATCCCACTGTGCTGCCCGGGCAGCTCCTTCCCGACTGTATCCCACTGTGCTGCCCGGGCAGCTCCTTCCCGACTGTATCCCACTGTGCTGCCCGGGCAGCTCCTTCCCGACTGTATCCCACTGTGCTGCCCGGGCAGCTCCTTCCCGACTGTATCCCACTGTGCTGCCGGGCAGCTCCCTCCCGACTGTATCCCACTGTGCTGCCCGGGCAGCTCCTTCCCGACTGTATCCCACTGTGCTGCCCGGGCAGCTCCTTCCCGACTGTATCCCACTGTGCTGCCCGGGCAGCTCCTTCCCGACTGTATCCCACTGTGCTGCCCGGGCAGCTCCTTCCCGACTGTATCCCACTGTGCTGCCCAGGCAGCTCCTTCCCGACTGTATCCCACTGTGCTGCCCGGGCAGCTCCTTCCCGACTGTATCCCACTGTGCTGCCCAGGCAGCTCCTTCCCGACTGTATCCCACTGTGCTGCCCGGCATCTCCTACCCGACTGTATCCCACTGTGCTGCCTGGGCAGCTCCTTCCCGACTGTATCCCACTGTGCTGCCCGGCATCTCCTACCCGACTGTATCCCACTGTGCTGCCCGGGCAGCTCCTTCCCGACTGTATCCCACTGTGCTGCCCGGGCAGCTCCCTCCCTCCCGACTGTATCCCACTGTGCTGCCCGGGCAGCTCCTTCCCGACTGTATCCCACTGTGCTGCCCGGACAGCTCCTTCCCGACTGTATCCCACTGTGCTGCCCGGGCAGCTCCTTCCCGACTGTATCCCACTGTGCTGCCCGGGCAGCTCCTTCCCGACTGTATCCCACTGTGCTGCCCAGGCAACTCCTTCCCGACTGTATCCCACTGTGCTGCCCGGGCAACCCCCTCCCGACTGTATCCCACTGTGCTGCCCGGGCAACTCCCTCCCGACTGTATCCCACTGTGCTACCCGGGCAGCTCCTTCCCGACTGTATCCCACTGTGCTGCCTGGGCAGCTCCCTCCCGACTGTATCCCACTGTGCTGACCGGGCAGCTCCTTCCCGACTGTATCCCACTGTGCTGCCCAGGCAGCTCCTTCCCGACTGTATCCCACTGTGCTGCCCGGGCATCTCCTTCCCGACTGTATCCCACTGTGCTGCCCGGGCAGCTCCTTCCCGACTGTATCCCACTGTGCTGCCCGGGCAGCTCCTTCCCGACTGTATCCCACTGTGTTGCCCGGGCAGCTCCCTCCCGACTGTATCCCACTGTGCTGCCCGGGCAACTCCCTCCCGACTGTATCCCACTGTGCTGCCCGGGCAGCTCCTTCCCGACTGTATCCCACTGTGCTGCCCGGGCAACTCCCTCCCGACTGTATCCCACTGTGCTGCCCGGGCAGCTCCTTCCCGACTGTATCCCACTGTGCTGCCCGGGCAGCTCCTTCCCGACTGTATACCACTGTGCTGCCCGGGCAGCTCCCTCCCGACTCTATCCCACTGTGCTGC
Organism: Scyliorhinus canicula; assembly: GCF_902713615.1. Taxonomy (NCBI): domain Eukaryota; kingdom Metazoa; phylum Chordata; class Chondrichthyes; order Carcharhiniformes; family Scyliorhinidae; genus Scyliorhinus; species Scyliorhinus canicula. The sequence goes on along the minus strand of NC_052148.1, from coordinate 7,376,469 downwards.
CCGGGCAGCTCCTTCCCGACTGTATCCCACTGTGCTGCCCGGGCAGCTCCTTCCCGACTGTATCCCACTGTGCTGCCCAGGCAGCTCCTTCCCGACTGTATCCCACTGTGCTGCCCGGGCAGCTCCTTCCCGACTGTATCCCACTGTGCTGCCCGGGCAGCTCCTTCCCGACTGTATCCCACTGTGCTGCCCAGGCAGCTCCTTCCCGACTGTATCCCACTGTGCTGCCCGGGCAGCTCCTTCCCGACTGTATCCCACTGTGCTGCCCGGGCAGCTCCCTCCCGACTGTATCCCACTGTGCTGCCCAGGCAGCTCCTTCCCGACTGTATCCCACTGTGCTGCCCGGGCAGCTCCTTCCCGACTGTATCCCACTGTGCTGCCCGGGCAGCTCCTTCCCGACTGTATCCCACTGTGCTGCCACCTCTGCTGGGTCTGTCCTGCCGGTGAGACAGGACATACCCAGGAATGGTGATAGTGGTTTCTGGGACATTGTCTGTAAGTTATGATTCTGTGAGTGTGACTATGTCAGGCTGCAGCTTGACCAGTCTGTCAGACAGCCCTCCCAACTCTGACACAAGCCCCCAGATGTGAGTAAGGAGGACTTTGCAGGGTTGGCAGGGCTGGGTTTGCCGTTGTCGTTGCTGGTGCCTGGTTCAATGCCGGATTCCTTTTTACTGACTTTGGAGCTGTTTTGATATAACTGAGTGGTTTGCTCGGCCGTTTCAGAGGCTGTTTCAGAGTCAACCACATTGGAGTCTGGAGTCACATGTAGGCCAGAACGGGTAAGGATGTCAGATTTCCTTCCCTAAAGAACTTTATTTAATAATCTTTATTGTCACAAGTAGGCTTACATTAACACTGCAATAAAGTTACTGTGAAAAGCCCCTAGTCGCCACATTCCGGCGTCTGTTCGGGTACATGGAGGGAGAATTCAGAATGTCCAATTCACCTAACAGCACGTCTTTCGGGACTTGTGGGAGGAAACCGGAGCACCCGGAGGAAACCGGAGCTTCCGGAGGAAACCGGAGCACCCGGAGGAAACCTACGCAGTCACGTGGAGGGTGTGCAGACTCCACACAGACAGTGACCCAAGCCGGGAATCAAACCTGGGACCCTGGTGCTAACCACTGTGCTGCCTATTTGGGTTTTTACAACAATCGGCAATGGTTTCAAGGTCATCGGTAGACTTTTAATTTCCAGATATTTATTGGATTCAATTTGCACTGCCGGCTGTGGTGGGATTTGAACCTGGAACCTGGGTCTATAGATCACCAGTCCAGTGACAATATCACTACGCCACTGCCTCCCCTAGAGGGCATCTCTTTGGAGTATCTCTTTGGAGCATTTATATGAGCACCTGAAACACCTTCACACACAGCATTATGGAGAAAATTGTGGAAACTGGGATTAGAATAGAGAGGTGCTTGATGGTGACCAGTACAGACATGATGGGCCGAAGGGCCTCTTTCTGTGCTGGAAATGTCTATGGCTGGGATTCTCCACCCCGTCGCATCCGGTTTTTTGGTGTGGCCGCTCCTGCTGGCAGCGGGGTTCTCCGTCACGCCAGCCGGCCAATGGGATTTCCCATTGTGGGCAGTCCCACGCCGTCAGGACGTCACCGGGCTGTTGGCGCAACGGAGAATCCCGGCAACGGAGATTCCCGGCAACGGAGAATCCCGGCAACGGAGATTCCCGGCAACGGAGATTCCCGGTAATGGAGAATCCCGGCAACGGAGATTCCCGGCAACGGAGATTCCCGGCAACGGAGATTCCCGGCAACGGAGAATCCCGGCAACGGAGATTCCCAGCAACGGAGATTCCCGACAGCGGAGAATCCCGGCGACAGAGATTCCCGACAATGGAGATTCCCGACAACGGAGATTCCCGACAACGGAGATTCCCGGCAACGGAGAATCCCGGCAACGGAGATTCCCGGCAACGGAGATTCCCGGCAACGGAGAATCCCGACAACGGAGATTCCCGGCAACGGAGAATCCCGACAACGGAGATTCCGGCAACGGAGAATCCCGACAACGGAGAATCCCGGCAACGGAGATTCCCGGCAATGGAGAATCCCGACAACGGAGATTCCCAGCAACGGAGAATCCCGGCAACGGAGATTCCCGACAACGGAGAATCCCGGCAACGGAGAATCCCGGCAACGGAGATTCCCGGCAACGGAGAATCCCGGCAACGGAGATTCCCGGCAACGGAGAATCCCGGCAACGGAGATTCCCGGCAACGGAGAATCCCGGCAACGGAGAATCCCGGCAACGGAGATTCGCGGCAACGGAGAATCCCGGCAACGGAGATTCCCGGCAACGGAGATTCCCGACAACGGAGATTCTCGGCAACGGAGAATCCCGGCAACGGAGATTCCCGGCAACGGAGATTCCCAGCAACGGAGAATCCCGACAACGGAGATTCCCGGCAACGGAGATTCCCGGCAACGGAGAATCCCGGCAACGGAGAATCCCGACAACGGAGATTCCCGACAACGGAGATTCCCGGCAATAGGGAATCCCGACGACGGAGATTCCGGCAACGGAGATTCCGGGCTACGGAGAATTTCGACAACGGAGAATCCCGGCAACGGAGAATCCCGACAACGGAGAATCCCGGCAACGGAGAATCCGGGCAACAGAGATTCCCAACAACGGAAATTCCCGGCAACGGAGATTCCCGGCAACGGAGAATCCGGCAACGGAGATTCCGGGCTACGGAGATTCCCGGCGACGGAGATTCCCGGCAACGGAAATTCCCGACAACGGAGATTCCCGGCAACGGAGATTCCCGGCAACGGAGAATCCCGGCAATGGGGAATCCCGACAACGGAGAATCCCGGCGACGGAGAATCCCGGCGACGGAGATTCCGGGCTACGGAGAATCCCGACAACGGAGAATCCCGGCCACGGAGAATCCCGACAACGGAGAATCCCAGCAACGGAGATTCCCGGCAACGGAGATTCCCGGCAACGGAGAATCCCGACGACGGAGATTCCCGACGACGGAGATTCCCCACAACTGAGAATCCCGGCAACGGAGAATCCCGACAACGGAGAATCCCAGCAACGGAGAATCCCGACAACGGAGAATCCCGACAACGGAGATTCCCGACAACGGAGAATCCCGACAACGGAGAATCCCGGCAATGGAGAATCCTGGCAACGGAGATTCCCGACGACGGAGAATCCCGACGACGGAGATTCCCGGCGACGGAGATTCCCGGCGACGGAGATTCCCGGCGACGGAGATTCCCGGCAACGGAGAATCCCGGCAACGGAGAATCTCGACAACGGAGAATCCCGGCAACGGAGAATCCCGACAACGGAGATTCCCGGCATCGGAGATTTATGGCAATGGAGATTCCCGGCAACAGAGAATCCCGACAACGGAGAATCCCGACAACGGTGATTCCCGGCAACGGAGATTCCCGGCGACGGAGAATCCCGACGACGGAGAATCCAGTCTTGTGACTATATGTGGACACTGCACTTTCTAGGAAGATCGATCAATGGAATTGGTCGATCCCTGAAGTTTAGTACAGTTTGGTATTGGATCACCCTGGGTACATTTGTTTTTGGTTACAGTTTGTCTCAATGGCCTCTTCTGCTTTGATTGCTATCATCGAACCTAACCTAACCGGCACATCTTGAAAATGAAAATGAAAATGGCTTATTGTCACGAGTAAGCTTCAATGAAGTTACTGTGAAAAGCCCCTAGTCGCCATATTCCGGCGCCTGTTCGGGAAGGCTGTTACGGGAATCAAACCGTGCTGCTGGCCTGCCTTGGCCTGCTTTCAAAGCCAGCGATTTAGCCCAGTGAGCTTCTTTGGGCTATGAGAGGAAAGCGGAGCACCCAGAGGAAACGCACGCAGACACGGGGAGAACGTGCAGACTCCTCACAGACAGTTGCACCAGGCCGGAATTGAACCTGGGTCCCTGGAGCTGTGAGGCAGCAGTGCTAACCACTGTGTCACTGTGCCGCCCTAATAGTCTTCCTTCTTGTTTATGCTACCAAAGTGGATAATTACGTTGAAAGATCTCTGTTCCTATACTCAAATCCTCTCACTATGAAGGCCAACATACCATTTGCCTTCTGTACTGCCTGCTGTACCTGCACGCTTACTTTCTGTGACTGATGCACGGGGGCACCAAGGTCTCGCTGACTATCCACTGCTCTCAATTTACACCCTTTTAAATAATAATCTGCTTTACTGTTTTTCTACCAAAGTGGAGAATCTCACCTTTATCCACATTATACTGCATCTGCCATGCATGTGCCCACTCACTCAGACTGTCCACATCCCGCTGAAGTATCTCTGCATCCTCCTCACAGCTCACCCTCCCACCCAACTTTGCATCATCTACAAATTTGGAGATAATCTAGTTCCCTCGTCCACATCATTAACATATAATGTGAACAGTTGGGGGTCCTCGCACCAATTCCTGCTGTATCCCCTCTAGTCACTGCCTGCCAATCGGAAAAATAACTATTCTGAAATAATAATAATCCTAACATCCCTGCTTTTATATCCATGGCTCGGTTAATAAGGGCAAATATCCCAAATGCCGTCTTAACCACCTTATCTACCTGTCCGGCTGCCTTCAGGGATCTATGGACCTGCACCCCAAGATCCCTCTGGTCCCCTGTAATGCCAGCATCGTACCGTTCCTCCTGTATTCTCTTATATTGTTGGCCCTCCCAAGACAATAACTATCTTATTCCCGTGGTCTTTAAATATGCTTCTCCCATCAGGAGCATATCTTCTTTTTCTCTATTCATACTATCAAAAATTTCCATCATTTTATTGGGATTCTCCACTAGCCGACTCTGAAATCAGGGTGTGCGGTTAGGTAGAGAATAGCATCCGACAGCAAAATCGTGGCAGGGGAGGAGTAGTGGGGGGTGGCCAAGAGGTGGGCTTTGAGTTCTAGGTGGACGGGTACGCAACACCGTCACCGTAGCCAACAAGGCAGACACGCGGCTACGCATGCCGCTAACAGCCCACTTTAAACCCAATGTCCTGGCTCGTATGGATCACCCACCCCCCCTCGTCCCGGTGCCCTCTGACCCCAGCCGACCTATCAGCTTTAAGGGTGCTCCAGCATAACCTGCCCCATCTGATTTTGATCAGTGTGTGTGTGGGGTGTGTATTGTTTCAGCGTGTCTGCAGCTTGTCAGCGCTGTGTCGATCAGGGACCTGCACCATTTTCCATGGGAACCGATGGCGCTCCATGCAGCACCGGTGCTAGCCCCTCACCGGGAGCACAATCGGTGCAGGTGCGGCATCGATTTTCCTGTCGTAGGAGTCCACAGATTCTCCGTTGGTGTCAACACTTAGTCGCAGAAACGGAGAATCCAGCCCCCTGATCTCTATCAGGACACCCTCAGTAACGGATCCTCAAGCGGAAAGTGACCGAGCCTATTGTGGCTGGTTTAGCTCAGTGGGCTAGATAGCTGGTTTGTGATGCAGAACAAGGCCAGCAGTGCGGGTTCAATTCCCATACCAGCTTACCCGAACAGGCGCCGGAATATGGCGACTAGGGGCTTTTCACAGTAACTTCATACTTGTGGCAATAAAAGATTAATATTATTATAAACCTTTAAATATGTATCCCCACACATTTCAGGGGTTAATCTGGTAAAATGCCTCGACAATGTCTGCAGGGCCTCTACATTCTTTTTACAATATTTCAACCAGAACTGAAGGTCGTTCTTTACCAGTGAGTCTTCTCGATTGAGACTGCAGTGCCTGCCAGGACAGGGGAAGCAGATTGAAAGGAAACTTGCAGAAGGCAATTGGATTTTGAAAGGATAGAGAGTAGTTGAAGTGATACTAATCAATCGAACAAAGTACAGACACACAATGGATGGGGTGTTCTGATGAACTGTGTTGTTTTTTCATCTGTAACCATGAGGATTGGCTTCGATCTTCTGAAGATCATGGTGGATATGAAGGAGGTATTTTGATGACTGACTACTCATCACCAATCATTTGTTTTTCTTTCAGACACAGAAACTTGGCGGTGCAGAGGCTGTTGAGACAGAAGTGATTGAAATTATAAAATTAGTGGATTCAGTGAGTATGGATACTGAGCTGAGAATTTTACTTCCTCTCCCACGTTATGCTGCGACTCCGCCTGTGCCCTGTCTCCCTCTCCCGCTCTACACTTCTTCCCTCACTAAAACCTACCTTTATCATGATGCTTTAGGCTGGTATGTGTATATGCATCACTGTAAATACACATGGGGTTAATGTAAATGCACTACAACTAAGTAAACACTAGAGGGAGCACCAGAGACATCATCACACACAGACAGACAGCTAATGCACACTTAGAATAGGACACGACCAATGGGCAGTCAAGACACCCAGAGGTGACACTACCACAAGGGGGCATTACACAACCCATATATAAGGACAGGACACACATGCTCTGTCTCTTTCCACAGACAGACATCTATAGAGTGATACAGGGGCAGATCAGAAGCATCACACCCACCACGTGGATTTGAGCAGGCTGGTTAGTTAGATTGAGTTACTACAGCAAGATTAGCAGGAGAGTCGAACTCAAGTAGGAGAATTGTTAACTGTTCAATAAATGTGTTAAACCTATCTCCGAGTCGGGAGCTTCCTTTGTCAAAGCATACATCAACGAAGCAGCTTATGCTACACAAAACAGCAGAACACAACAGTGTGCAGTCAATTCCAGATCACTCAACCCTGAGTCACGACACAGGCGGCATGGTAGCACAGTGGTTAGCACTGTGACTTCACAGCTCCAGGGTCCCAGGTTTGATTCCCGACTTGGATCACTGTCTGTTCGGAGTCTGCATGTTCTCCCCGTGTCTGCGTGGGTTTCCTCCGGGAGCTCCGGTTTCCTCCCACAAATCCCGAAAGACGTGCTATTAGGCGAATTGGACATTCTGAATTCCCCCTCTGTGTACCCGAATAGGCGCCGGAATGTGGCGACTAGGGAATTTTCACAGTAACTTCATTGCAGTGTTAATATAAGCCTACTTGTGACACTAATAAAGATCATTACTATTAAAAGTGAAATTAGGTGTTATATTAAAATACTTGAGCACCTTAGTTGAGCCCAATAATCACCAGGTTTGTATATTTAACACAAATAACCTTTTATTATTTAACAGTAATATAATCAAACCAACAAAAATGTAACTGACTCCCCAATAGAGGATTGTCACAGTGTGGTGAATGTATTACTGCTACCATTCACCTTTGTATTGTATTACATTGTATTGAATTATGATGCCCTTGTGGGCTCCGCCTATGGCTCCGCCCCCTCGTGGGAGGTATATAGATCTGCAGCCTGCAGGCAGCACTCAGTATAGAGCAGTCGCAGGCAGGCACAGTTCTAGCTGATTAAAACCACTGTTCACTTCAACTCTTTGTCTCGTGTGAATTGATGGTCGCATCACACAGTAACTTCATTGCAGTGTTAATGTAAGTCTATTTGTGATAATAATCGAAGATTATTAGATTAATACCCATGACCTAACCTTATTCCTTTCCAACTTACCCCACTCTACATTGATATATATATATATATATACACACACATACACAGACAACATAGAGGGAAAGGGAGGTGGAGAGGGAGGAAAATGATGATAAAGTAAGAAGGATAAAAGATCTCCGATGCACTATGATGGTTTTCAGTTAAAGTCTTTCAGGAGTTCAAGCTTTTGTTTTGATACTTCTTCTTTCTAAGCTTGAGTGGGTTTCCCTAGCAAGGCTATCCACTTTCTTTGTAGATTCAAGAACATTTCCACTACATTGTGAAAATGTGCCAGGCACTTGCTGGTTTTAAAACAGTAATGCAGGGCGGCATGTGGCGCAGTGGTTAGCACTGGGACTGCGGTGCTGAGGATCCGGGTTCGAATCCCGGCTCTGGGTCACCTCTCCATGAGGAGTTTGCACATTCTCCCTGTGTCTGCGTGGGTTTCACCCCCACAACCCAAAGATGTGCTGGTCAGGTAAATTGCCCCTTAATTGGAAAAAAAATAATAGGGTTTTCTAAATTTATTTTAAAAAAAACAGTAAAGCAGTCCTTGCAGGGAAAGCACAGTAAGAAGTCTTAAAACACCAGGTTAAAGTCCAACAGGTTTGTTTCAAACACGAGCTTTCGGAGCGCAGCTCCTTCCTCAGGTGAATGGCGAGGTATGATCCAGAAACATTTATACAGTATAGACAAAGTCAGAGATGCTGGACAATGCTTGGAATGCGAGCCTTTGCAGGTAATCAAATCATTACAGATCCAGGGAGAGGGATAATCACAGGTTAAAGAGGTGTAAATTGTCTCATCCCGAACAGTTGGTAGGATTTTGCAAGTCCAGGCCAGATGGTGGGGGGTGGATGTAATGCGACATGAATCCCAGGTCCCTGTTGAGGCCGCACTCATGCGTGCGGAACTTAGCTATAAGTTTCTGCTCGACAATTCTGCGTTGTCGCGTGTCCTGAAGACCGCCTTGGAGAACGCTTACCCGGAGATCAGAGGCTGAATGCCCTTGACTGCTGAAGTGTTCCCCAACTGGAAGGGAACATTCCTGCCTGGTGATTGTCGCACGATGCCCGTTCATTCGTTGTCACAGCGTCTGCATGGTCTCGCCAATGTACCCCGCTTCGGGGCATCCTTTCCTGCAGCGTATGAGGTAGACTACATTGGTCGAGTCGCACGAGTATGTGCCGCGTACCTGGTGGGTGGTGTTACCACGTGTAATGGTGGTATCCAAGTCGATGATCTGGCACGTCTTGCAGAGATTGCCCTGACAGGGTTGTGTGGTGTCTTGGTCGCTGTTCTGAAGGCTGGGTAATTTGCTGCAAACAATGGTTCGTTTGAGGTTGCGCGGTTGTTTGAAGGCCAGTAGTGGGGGTGTGGGGATGACCTTGGCAAGATGTTCATCTTCATTGATGATGTGTTGAAGGCTGCGAACAAGATGTCGTAGTTTCTCTGCCCCAGGAAAGTACTGGACGACGAAGGGTACTCTGTCAGTGGTGTCCCGTGTTTGTCTTCTGAGGAGGTCGGTGCGGTTTTTTGCTGTGGCGCGTTGGAACTGTCGATCGATGAGTCGAGCGCCATATCCCGTTCGTACGAGAGCATCTTTCAGCATCTGTAGGTGTCTGTTACGCTCCTCCTCGTCTGAGCAGATCCTGTGTATACGGAGGGCTTGTCCATAGGGGATGGCTTCTTTAATGTGTTTAGGGTGGAAGCTGGAGAAGTGGAGCATCGTGAGGTTGTCTGTGGGTTTGCGGTAAAGCGAAGTGCTGAGGTGACCTTCCTTGATGGAGATGAGTGTGTCCAAGTATGCAACAGAATGTGGAGAGTAGTCCATGGTGAGTCTGATGGTGGGATGGAACTTACTGATCTCATCGTGTAGTCGTTTCAGTGATTCTTCGCTGTGGGTCCAAAGGAAAAAAATGTCATCGATATATCTGGTGTATAACGTCGGTTGAAGGTCCTATGTGTTGAGGAGGTCTCGTTCAAACATGAAGATGTTGGCGTATTGAGGTGTGAATGTTGTCCCCATGGCTGTTCCGTGCGTCTGGATGAAGAATTTGTTGTCGAAGGTGAAGACGTTGTGATCCAGAATGAAGCGGTGAGTTGCAGAATTGCGTCTGGAGATTGGCAGTTGTCGGTGTTGAGGACTGAGGCTGTTGCAGCAATGCCATCGTCATGGGGGATGCTGGTGTAGAGTGCCGAGACATCCATTGTGACAAGAAATGTTCCTGGTTCAACTGGTCCATGGGTGCTGAGTTTCTGTAGGAAGTCCGTCGTGTCGCGACAGAAGCTGGGTGTACCTTGTACGATGGATTTCAAGATGCCCTCGATGTGGCCAGAGAGGTTCTCACACAGGGTCCCATTGCCTGAAACGATAGGACGGCCTGGTGTGTTGGCCTTGTGTATTTTCGGGAGGCAGTAGAGATCTCCAATGCGGGGAGTACGTGGGATGAGAGCACGTAGGGTGCTCTGAAGGTCTGGATCCAAGGTCTTGATCAGTCTGTTGAGTTGGTGGATGTGTTCCTTGTTTGGATCTGCGGGTAACTGTCTGTAGTGTTCCTGGTTGTTGAGCTGTCGGTATACTTCTTTGCAGTAGTCCGTTCTATGCAGGGAGAGAGAGAGAGAGAGAAATAAAATGAAAACTGCTTATTGTCGCAAGTAGGCTTCAATGAAGTTACTGTGAAAAGCCCCTAGTCACCACATTCCGGCGCCTGTTCGGGGAGGCTGGTACGGGAATTGAACCGTGCTGCTGGCCTGCCTTGATCTGCTTTCAAAGCTGGCAATTTAGCCCAGTGTGCTAAACCAGCCCCTCAACTCAGAGAGAGAGAGACCCTTCTTCATTCATGGTCTAATCACTTCTGCCCCGTTTTCTCAGAAGCATCCAGCAGGAACCAACCACTGACTGTTGTCAGTCAGAACACTGTCCCTGGCCAATCGAACCAACTTTCTCCAGAGCTCGTCCTTACGATTCGCTCAGCACCGACGACTCTCTTCTCTCTCCAAAAAAACAAATCCTGGAACACACTGTACTAATTACCAGGTTGCCTCAAATTAAGTCCATTCCTCAAAGGCACATTCCGATTAGTCCACGGACAGAAAATAATAAAATAAAACAAAACAAATATGAATTAAGGGAAATCAAAAGGAGTCTGACATACCTCCCCGTTAGAGGGATGAGACATTATTACATGGATGTTTCATACCAAGGTACATGACTCAAAACACGCATTGATAGAGAAATACAGCACAGAACAGGCCCTTCGGCCCACGATGTTGCGCCGAACTTTTGTCCTAGGTTAATCATAGAATTTTGGACAATTTATCATGGCCAATCCACCCAACCTGCACATCTTTGGACTGTGGGAGGAAACCGGAGCACCCGGAGGAAATCCACGCACACACGGGAGGATGTGCAGACTCCACACAGACAGTGACCCAAGTCGAAATCGAACTTGGGACCCTGGAGCTGTGAAGCAATTGTGCTATCCACAATGCTACCGTGCTGCCCTTAAGAAGTTAACCTACACTCCATTATTCTACCCTAATCCATGTACCTATCCAATAGCCGCTTGAAGGTCCCTAACTTTTCCGACTCAACTACTTCCACAGGCAGTGCATTCCATGCCCCCACTACTCTCTGGGTAAAGAACCTACCTCTGACATCCCCTCTATATCTTCCACCATTTATCTTAAATTTATGTCCCCTTGTAATGGTGTGTTCCACCCGGGGAAAAAGTCTCTGACTGTCTACTCTATCTATTCCCCTAATCATCTTATAAACCTCTATCAAGTCGCCCCTCATCCTTCTCCGTTCTAATGAGAAAAGGCCTAGCACCCTCAACCTTTCCTCGTATGACCTACTCTCCATTCCAGGCAACATCCTGGTAAATCTCCTTTGCACCTTTTCCAAAGCTTCCACGTCCTTCCTAAAATGAGGCGACCAGAACTGCACACAGTACTCCAAATGTGGGCTGACCAAGGTTTTGTACAGCTGCATCATCACCTCACGGCTCTTAAATTCAATCCCTCTGCTAATGAACGCTAGCACACCATAGGCCTTCTTCACAGCTCTATCCACTTGTGTGGCAACTTTCAAAGATCTATGAACATAGACCCCAAGATCTCTCTGCTCCACCACATTGCCAAGAACCCTACCATTAACCCTGTATTCCGCATTCATATTTGTCCTTCCAAAATGGACAACCTCACACTTGTCAGGGTTAAACTCCATCTGCCACTTCTCAGCCCAGCTCTGCATCCTACCGATGTCTCTTTGAAGCCTACAACAGCCCTCCTCACTATCCACAACTCCACCAATCTTCGTATCATCTGCAAATTTACTGACCCACCCTTCAACTCCCTTATCCAAGTCGTTAATGAAAATCACAAACAGCAGAGGACCCAGAACTGATCCCTGCAGTACGCCACTGATAACTGGGCTCCAGGCTGAATATTTGCCATCCACCACCACTCGCTGTCTTCTATCGGTTAGCCAGTTTGTTATCCATGATTCATCCTTCCTTTCCCAAGCTAAATTGCTTGTGTTCTTACGTTGAGAAATTCGGGTGACAATGCATCTGCAATTATATTGCCCTTTCCAGGAATATGGACCATTTCAACATCGAAAGGTTGCAACAATAAACTCCAACGGAAGGATGTTGCATTCCATAAGACCATGAGAGATAGGAGCAGAATTAGGCCACTCGGCCCATCGAGTCTGCTCCGCCATTCAATCACGGCTGATATTTTTTCATCCCCATTCTCCTGCCTTCTCCCCATAACCCCTGATCCCCTTAGTAATCAAGAACCTATTTATCTCTATCTTAAAGACACTCAGTGATTTGGCCTCCACAGCCTTCTGGGGCAAAGAGTTCCACAGATTCACCACCCTCTGGCTGAAGAAATTCCTCCTCATCTCTGTTTTAAAGGATTGTCCCTTTAGTCTGAGATGGTGTCCTCTGGTTCTAGTTTTTCCTACAAGTGGAAACATTCTCTCCACGTCCACTATATCCAGGCCTCGCAGTATCCTGTAAGTTTCACTAAGATCCCCCCTCATTCTTCCAAACTTCAACGAGTACAGACCCAGAGACCACAACCATTCCTCATACGATAAATGAAATGAAAATGGCTTATTGTCACGAGTAGGCTTCAATGAAGTTACTGTGAAAAGCCCCTAGTCGCCACATTCCAGCGCCTGTCCAGGGAGGTTGGTGCGGGAATTGAACCGTGCTGCTAGCCTGCTTGGTCTGCTTTAAAAGCCAGTGATTTAGCCCAGTGTGCTAAACCACAAGCTCTTCATTCCAGGGATCGTTCTTGTGAACCTCCTCTGGGCCCTTTCCAAGGCCCCAGCACATCCTTCCTTAGATACGGGGCCCAAAACTGCTCACAATATTCCAAATGGAATATGACCAGAGCCTTACACAGACTCAGAAGTACATCCCTGGTCCTGTATTCTACCCCTCTCGATGTGAATGCTAACATTGCATTTGCCTTCCTAACTGCCGACTGAACCTGTACGTTAACCTTAATAGAATCGTGAACAAGGACTCCCAAGTCCCTTTGTGCTTCTGATTTCCTAAGCATCTTCCCATTTCTCCTTCCTAAGTGCACAACCTCACACTTTTCCACATTGTATTCCATCTGCCACTTCATTGCCCACTCTCCTAGCCTGTCCAAATCATTCTGAACCCCCCCTGCTTCCTCAATACTACCTGTCCCTCTACAGATCTTTGTATCATCTGCAAACCTAGCAACAGTGCCTTCAGTTCCTTCTTCCAGATCATTACTGTATATTGTGAAAAGTTGTGATCCCAGCACAGACCCCTGAGGCACACCACTAGTCACCAGCTGCCATCCTGAAAAAGACCCCTTTATCCCCACTCTCTGCCTTCTGCCAGTCAGCCAATCCTCTATCCATGCCAGGATCTTACCCTGAACACCATGGGCTCTTAACTTATTGAACAGTCTCCTATGTGGCACCTTGTCAAAGGCCTTCTGGAAATCTAAATAAATCACGTCCACTGGTTCTCCTTTGACTAACTTATTGTTGCCCCCTCAACGAACTCTAACAGATTTGTTAGACACGTCTTCCCTTTGACAAAGCCGTGCTGACTCATGCACCTCCAAATACTCCCCGATCTCATCTTTAATAACAGACTCTAAAATCTTACCAATGACCGAAGTCAGGCTAACCGGCCTATAATGTCCCATCTTCTGCCTCCCTCCCTTAAACAGTGGTGTTACATTAGCCACTTTCCATCTCTTCCCTCGGAACGTTTTTCCTGTTTGTGGAGTTGGAAAAGATGTTGGGATTTCCTCCCACATTTCTCATCTTTGCATCTTTGATTTTCCCTTTACTGTTTCCCTCTGAAATTTTCATAATTCTCCTGTTTAGTCGATTTCTGGTAAATCCAGTCACCTGAGTTCCTTACACCTTTCTTATCTCCAGTATTTTAGGCCATTGAAAATCCGCATTGTATTGATTGCAGTAGAAGCCTGGACTGCAGATAAAATAGCAATAACCACTAATCTAGGGAATACCCTGGAAGAATTCCTAAAGTGGAGAAGAAACGACCTTTCACACCGGATACCCAACGATAACGCTCAAATTTTGCTGTGAGTACCACACACTGAACTCTCTCATCGCAAACTAACCAAATGATACTTCTTGTTTTATTGCCCCCAAAAAGAGAGACGTGCTGTCAAATGTTTGTGTTTTGCATTCATTGGGGCAAGCGCAGGAATGTCAAGTTTCAAACGGCCGCAAGATTGTTTCTGACAGGAGTCACAGGTGCTCATTGTTCGGCTGGTTGACTCAGATTGTTGCTCTGGAGAAAGGAAATGGGAACTATGGACTGCTTCTGTGTAATTTGATAAAGGTGGGATGCTTAAACAGGGTCTGTTCATAGAATCATAGAATTTACAGTGAGAAGGGGGCCATTCGGCCCATCGAGTCTGCACCGGCCCTTACAAAGAGCACCCTACTCAAGCCCAGGTCCCGAATTATCCCTGTAACCCAGTAACCCCCACTTAACCTTTTTGGACACTGAGGGCAATTTAGCACGGCCAATCCACCTAACCTGTGCATCTTTGGACTGTGAGAGGAAACCGGAGCACCCGGAGGAAACCCACGCAGACACGGGGGAACGTGCAGACTCCACACAGACAGTCACCCAAGGTCGGGAATCGAACCTGCCCCTCCCCAAATGTCTGAACCCTGCCCCTCCCCCGATGTCTAACCCTGCCCCTCCCCCGATGTCTGACCCCTGCCCCTCCCCCGAAGTCTAACCCTGCCCCTCCCCCGATGCCCGACCCTGCCCCTCCCCCGATGTCCAACCCTGCCCCTCCCCCGATGTCTGACCCCTGCCCCTCCCCCGATGTCTGACCCCTGCCATTCCCCTGATGTCTAATCCTGCCCCTCCCCGATGTCTAACCCGGCCCCTCCCCCGATGTCTGACCCTGCCCCTCCCCCGATGTCCAACCCTGCCCCTCCCCCGATGTCTAACCCTGCCCCTCCCCGATGTCTGACCCTGCCCCTCCCCGATGTCTAACCCTGCCCCTCCCCGTTGTCTGACCCTGCCGCTCCCCAATGTCCGAACCCTGCCCCTCCCCGATGTCTGACTTTGCCCCTCCCCCAATGTCCGAACCCTGCCCCTCCCCCGATATCTAACCCTGCCCCTCCCCTGATGTCTAATCCTGCCCCTGCCCCGATGTCTAACCCTGCCCCTCCCCTGATATCTGGCTCCATCCCCCCAGTTTATAGACACAGTGAGAGTGAATGCATATTTTAAACTCTCTCGCTCTCTGAGTGACACAAAGATATGAATTGGGAGCAGGAGTAGGCCACTCGGCCCCTCGGGCCTGCTCTGCCAGTCAATAGGATCACAGCTGACCTGAGTGTCACCTCAACCCCACATTCCTGCCGACCTGATAATCTTTCACTTTCGAGTTAATCAAGAATCTATCGAGCTCTGCGTTAAAAATATATCAAAGATTCTGATTCCACTACGCATTGGGGAAGAGTTCCAAAGACTTCCAACCCTCTGAAATAAATCATTTCTCCTCATCTCTGTCCGAAATGAATAAGCCCTTCTAGATTCCCCCAGTAGTGGACACATCCTCCCCACATCCACCCTGGTCTTCTGTCCCAACTTTACACAATTTCTTTGTACGAACCAGTAACATCAACTTGGCTTTTGATTGGAAACCTTTGCTGGACTCTGATTTTACTGTGACCCACTTAAGTAGCGGTACACCCTGGGCTGACCCATTCTAGCACCGGTGTGTACGCCAAGGATCCACTTATCCACCCACTCTTTCCAAAAGCTTGATATTTGGTGCCAAATAAATGTAGTTGCCTTCTTGACCTTTGTACCGTGATCAACAGCACAGTAACTGGGTGGCACGGTAGCAGAGGGTGGCATGGTAGAACAGGGCGGCACGGTAGCGCAGTGGTAAGCACTGTTGCTTCACAGCTCCAGGGTCCCGGGTTTGATTCCCGGCTTGGGTGACTCTCTGTGTGGAGTCTGCACGTCCTCCCCGTGTCTGCGTGGGTTTCCTCCGGGTGCTCCGGTTTCCTCCCACAGTCCAAAGATGTGCGGGTTAGGTGGATTGGCCATGATAAATTGCCCTTTGTGTCCATAAAGGTTAGGTGGGGTTACTGGGTTACGGGGACAGGGCGGAGGTGTGGGTTTGGGTGGGGTGCACTTTGCAAGGGCCGGTGCAGGCTCAATGGGCTGAATGGCCTCCTTCGGCACTGTAAATTCTATAATTCTATGAGCACATTTCTATTTAGTTTTGAATCATCAGACTCCACTAATTACAGCTGCCACCTTGAGATTGCACAATTTATGTTTCCTCTTTGCTACTTGTGACTGAATCAATTATCTATCCACGCTAATTTATTACCCCAACTCCTTCAGCACGTGCCGATAAACCATTTTGGACGGTACTTTTTCAAATTTCTTTTGGAAATCCAGATATATCATATCTACAGGTTCCCCTTTATCTACCCGACTCATTGCATCCTAAAAGCAAAATGTATTTCCCTTTTCTAAAACGTGTTACATTTATCTAATCAGATCATGATTTTTGAAACACGTGTTTAAGATACCCTTAATAATAGACTCCAGCATTTTCCCAGTAACTGATCTCAGGCTAACTGGCTGCTGTTTCCTCTCTCCCTACTTTACTTTAATGTAGAATACCCTATTCATTTTTTCCAATTAAGGGGCAATTTAGCATGGCCAATCCACATCTGCACATCTTTGGGTTGTGGGGGCCAAACCCACGCAAACACGGGGAGAATGTGCAAACTCCACACGGACAGTGACCCAGAGCCGAGAGCGAACCTGGGAACTCGGCGCCGTGAGGCAGCAGTGCTAACCCACTGTGCCACCATGCTGCCACTCTCCCTACTTTTTTGAATCAGACTTTTATAATTGCCACCTTATAATCTAGTCAAGGTTAGAGAATGAGACAGAGTTCAGGCTGGAGGATGGTATATATTGGGGTTTCCCAGTGTTCTGGGGCAGCACGGTGGCACAGTGGTTAGCACTGTTGCTTCACAGCTCCAGGTTTGCAGGTTCGATTCCCGGCTGGGTCACGGTCTGTATGGTGTCTGCAAGTTCTCCCTGTGTCTACGTGGGTTTCCTCCGGGTGCTCCGGTTTCCTCCCACAGTCCAAAGACGTACAGGTTAGATGGATTGGCCATGATAAATTGCCCTTAGTGCCCAAAAAAGGTTACGTGGGGGTTACTGGGGTACGGATGTGGGCTTAAGTGGGTGCTATTTCCAAGGACAGGTGCAGACTCAATGGGCCGAATGGCTTCCTTGTGCACTGTAAATTCTATGATCTGATCAGTGTCAGGTCCCTTGCCTTTTCTGCTTCGATCTTAATGACATGGACTTGGGTGTGCAAGGGACATTTTAAACATTTCGGAAGCATTGTGACAAGATGGTGGGATGGGCAGACAAGTGGCAGATGAAGTTTAATGCAGAGATGTGATCAATTTTTCTGAAAGAACAAGCCTAGACTACATGAAATGAACGTGAAGAGACGACAGGAGCAGAGAGACACGGGACACAAATCACTGAAGGTGTCAGAAGAGATTGTTTTGAATTTTTTTCAAGCTCAGCATTTCTTTCCTATTCTGTTCTGGGCCTTTTACATAGGTCACAATCAGAACCAAAGGTTTTACAATTTGTGGATTGCTGCAACTCGACAGGTAGGGGGCGCGATTCTCCCACCCGGCCTGGGGGGGCGGAGAATCGCGCCCAGGGTTTTTAATTTATCTGAAGCTGAGCACGCTCACAGGCTTAAAGGCCAAATTGGTCCTAAAGTCTGTGCACCTGACATGTCACCAGCGCTAACGTGACTCACTTCTCAGAAGGACACCGCCCCAACATAACGTTTCATCCATTAAACATTTGCCATCCCTAATTACCCCCTGGAATGATGGTAACCTATTGCAAGGGCTGTCACGAAGCAACCACATGACTGTGAGTCTGTGGGCCACGTGTGGGCCAGAACAGGTCAGATGGCAGATTCCTTTCATTAAAGGACAGAAAATGAAGCAGATGGGTTCGTACAACGATGGACGATAGTTTCACCAATACTGAGACGGGCTTTTATGCTCCAAATTTATTCATTGAATTAAAATTCCTCCAGCTGCCGTGGTGGGATCTGAACCTGAGTCTGTGCAAACGGCCGATGTCTCCGGTGATGTTTTGTGATCGATCTCCGAAAGGGATTGCAAGACTATCAGTGAGGGAAACACACAAACACTTTGAATACACAATGTGGTGAATGTAATATATGAATGTGTATAATAATTCACACCGTTATTGTAAGCGCAGGAGCGCCCTCCTACCACTAGGGGGAGTAGCGCTGGGAGCACTGAGGAACTTGTCCTGGGCTCCACCTTTGGTTCCGCCCACGACTCCTCCCCCTAGTGCAGCTGTATAAGTATCCGTGTCCAGAGTCAGCCTGGGTCACTACGAGTTCATTGACAGGTAACAGGCTGGCTTTGAAGTAAGTCGATTAAAGCCAAGATTCACTTCGGAAACACGTGTCTGATGAATTGATGGTTCCACCAATTTAATCGACTTAAGAACAGTAAAGATCGATTATGGAATCGGCCCTCAAGCCTGGACGCCTGGAACTCAACCCGCAGGATGCAGAGGCTAAAGAAATCTTCTCCCACTGGATGCGGTGTTTTAAGGCCTACCTGGCCGAAGCGAGCACAGCCGAAACTACAGAGGATCAGAAGCTGAGACTACTGCACGCGAGGGTGAGCCATAGAATCTCAACGCAACTAAACTCGGCCGGTTCATATACTGCAGCGCTAGCAGTTCTCAAGAAAATGTATGTAAGGCCCATTAATGAAGTTTACGCTTGCCATGTGTTTACGACTCGTCGTCAGCGGCCTATGGAGTCGCTTGCAGAACTCCTAAGAGAACTTAATAATTTACCCAATGACTGTAATTACCAAGCGGTTACCGCGGCTGAACACAGGGAATTGGCGATACGCGATGTTTTTGTAGCGGGCCTCAGGTCTAACTGTGTGGGCCAACGAATGCTGGAAAAGGGGGCCCAGGACTTAGAAACGACTGTGGAAGCAGCGACCACGATGGAGGTCTCTTTCCACAGCCTTAACTCGTTCCCCGCGGACCCCGCGACCCCATCATGGGCCCCCAACCAGTGGCTCCCCCAGGCCTGTGCTATGCGGCCGCCAAGCCACCATGCTGCCCCAGCCACCATGCCGCCCCAGCCAGCCACTATGCTGCTCCAGCCACTATGCTGCCCCAGCCACTATGCTGCTCCAGCCACTATGCTGCTCCAGCCAGCCACTATCCCGCCCCAGCCAGCCACTATGCTGCCCCAGCCACTATGCTGCTCCAGCCACTATGCTGCTCCAGCCAGCCACTATGCACCCCAGCCACTATGCTGCCCCAGCCACTATGCTGCTCCAGCCAGCCACTATGCACCCCAGCCACTATGCTGCTCCAGCCACTATGCTGCTCCAGCCACTATGCTGCTCCAGCCACCATGCTGCCCCAGCCACTATGCTGCTCCAGCCAGCCACCATGCTGCCCCAGCCACTATGCTGCTCCAGCCAGCCACTATGCACCCCAGCCACTATGCTGCTCCAGCCACTATGCTGCTCCAGCCACTATGCTGCTCCAGCCAGCCACTATGCTGCTCCAGCCACCATGCTGCCCCAGCCAGCCACAATGCTGCCCCAGCCACTATGCTGCTCCAGCCAGCCCCTATGCTGCCCCAGCCAGCCACAATGCTGCCCCAGCCACTATGCTGCTCCAGCCAGCCCCTATGCTGCCCCAGCCAGCCAATATGCTGCCCCAGCCAGCCACTATGCTGCCCCAGCCAGCCACTATGCTGCTCCAGCCACTATGCTGCTCCAGCCACTATGCTGCTCCAGCCAGCCACTATGCTGCTCCAGCCACTATGCTGCTCCAGCCAGCCACTATGCTGCTCCAGCCACTATGCTGCCCCAGCCAGCCACTATGCTGCCCCAGCCAGCCACTATGCTGCCCCAGCCACCATGCTGCTCCAGTCAGCCACCATGCTGCCCCAGCCACTATGCTGCTCCAGCCACTATGCTGCTCCATCCACTATGCTGCCCCAGCCACTATGCTGCCCCAGCCAGCGACTATGCTGCTCCAGCCAGCCAGTATGCTGCTCCAGCCACTATGCTGCTCCAGCCAGCCACTATGCTGCTCCAGCCACTATGCTGCCCCAGCCATTATGCTGCTCCAGCCAGCCACCATGCTGCTCCAGCCAGCCACCATGCTGCCCCAGCCACTATGCTGCCCCAGCCACTATGCTGCCCCAGCCAGCGACTATGATGCTCCAGCCAGCCACCATGCTGCTCCAGCCAGCCACCATGCTGCCCCAGCCACTATGCTGCTCCAGCCACTATGCTGCTCCAGCCACTATGCTGCCCCAGCCACTATGCTGCTCCAGCCAGCCACTATGCTGCTCCAGCCAGCCACTATGATGCTCCAGCCATGCTGCTCCAGCCACTATGCTGCTCCAGCCACAATGCTGCCCCAGCCATCCACTATGCTGCTCCAGCCATCCACCATGCTGCCCCAGCCACTATGCTGCCTCAGCCAGCCACAATGCTGCCCCAGCCACTATGCTGCTCCAGCCACCATGCTGCCCCAGCCAGCCACTATGCTGCTCCAGCCACTATGCTGCTCCAGCCACTATGCTGCCCCAGCCAGCCACTATGCTGCCCCAGCCAGCCACTATGCTGCCCCAGCCACTATGCTGCCCCAGCCACTATACTGCCCCAGCCACTATGCTGCTCCAGCCACTATGCTGCCCCAGCCACTATGCTGCTCCAGCCACTATGCTGCCCCAGCCACTATGCTGCTCCAGCCAGCCACTATGCTGCCCGAGCCAGCCACTATGATGCTCCAGCCACTATGCTGCCCCAGCCACTATGCTGCTCCAGCCACTATGCTGCTCCAGCCACAATGCTGCCCCAGCCACTATGCTGCCCCAGCCAGCCACTATGTTGCCCCAGCCACTATGCTGCTCCAGCCACTATGCTGCTCCAGCCACAATGCTTCCCCAGCCACCATGCTGCCCAAGCCAGCCACTATGCTGCTCCAGCCACTATGCTGCTCCAGCCACTATGCTGCTCCAGCCAGCGACTATGCTGCTCCAGCCAGCCACTATGCTGCCCCAGCCACTATGCTGCTCCAGCCACTATGCTGACCCAGCCAGCCACTATGCTGCTCCAGCCAGCCACTATGCTGCTCCAGCCAGCCACTATGCTTCCCCAGCCACTATGCTGCTCCAGCCAGCCACTATGCTGCTCCAGCCAGCCACTTTGATGCCCCAGCCACTATGCTGCCCCAGCCACTATGCTGCTCCAGCCACTATGCTGCCCCAGCCAGCCACTATGCTGCTCCAGCCAGCCACTATGCTGCTCCAGCCAGCCACTATGCTGCCCCAGCCACTATGCTGCCCCAGCCACCATGCTGCTCCAGCCAGCCACCATGCTGCTCCAGCCACCATGCTGCTCCAGCCAGCCACCATGCTGCTCCAGCCACCATGCTGCCCCAGCCACTATGCTGCCCCAGCCACTATGCTGCCCCAGCCAGCCACTATGCTGCTCCAGCCAGCCACCATGCTGCCCCAGCCACCATGCTGCTCCAGCCACTATGCTGCCCCAGCCACCATGCTGCTCCAGCCAGCCACTATGCTGCTCCAGCCACTATGCTGCTCCAGCCACTATGCTGCTCCAGCCACTATGCTGCTCCAGCCACTATGCTGCCCCAGCCACTATGCTGCCCCAGCCACCATGCTGCTCCAGCCACTATGCTGCTCCAGCCAGCCACCATGCTGCCCCAGCCACCATGCTGCTCCAGCCAGTATGCTGCCCCAGCCACCATGCTGCTCCAGCCACTATGCTGCTCCAGCCACGATGCTGCTCCAGCCAGCCGCTATGCTGCCCCAGCCAGCCACTATGCTGCCCCAGCCACCATGCTGCTCCAGTCAGCCACCATGCTGCCCCAGCCACTATGCTGCTCCAGCCACTATGCTGCCCCAGCCAGCCACTATGCTGCTCCAGCCACGATGCTGCTCCAGCCAGCCACTATGCTGCCCCAGCCAGCCACTATGCTGCCCCAGCCACCATGCTGCCCCAGCCACTATGCTGCTCCAGCGACTATGCTGCTCCAGCCACTATGCTGCCCCAGCCAGCCACTATGCTGCCCCAGCCACTATGCTGCCCCAGCCAGCCACTATGCTGCACCAGCCAGCCACTATGCTGCTCCAGCGACTATGCTGCCCCAGCCAGCCACTATGCTGCACCAGCCAGCCACTATGCTGCTCCAGCCACTATGCTGCTCCAGCCACTATGCTGCTCCAGCCACTATGCTGCCCCAGCCAGCCACAATGCTGCTCCAGCGACTATGCTGCTCCAGCCACTATGCTGCCCCAGCCAGCCACTATGCTGCCCCAGCCACTATGCTGCCCCAGCCACTATGCTGCTCCAGCCACTATGCTGCCCCAGCCAGCCACTATGCTGCCCCAGCCACTATGCTGCTCCAGCCAGCCACTATGCTGCTCCAGCCAGCCACCATGCTGCCCCAGCCACTATGCTGCTCCAGCCAGCCACTATGCTGCTCCAGCCAGCCACCATGCTGCTCCAGCCAGCCACCATGCTGCCCCAGCCAGCCACTATGCTGCTCCAGCCAGCCACTATGCTGCTCCAGTCAGCCACTATGCTGCCCCAGCCACTATGCTGCTCCAGCCAGCCAGTATGCTGCTCCAGCCACTATGCTGCTCCAGCCAGCCACTATGCTTCTCCAGCCACTATGCTGCTCCAGCCACTATGCTGCTCCAGCCACTATGCTGCCCCAGCCACTATGCTGCTCCGGCCACTATGCTGCCCCAGCCACTATGCTGCTCCAGCCAGCCACTATGCTGCCCCAGCCAGCCACTATGCTGCTCCAGCCACCATGCTGCCCCAGCCACTATGCTGCTCCAGCCAGCCACAATGCTGCCCCAGCCACTATGCTGCTCCAGCCAGCCACAATGCTGCCCCAGCCACTATGCTGCTCCAGCCAGCCACTATGCTGCTCCAGCCACTATGCTGCTCCAGCCAGCCACAATGCTGCCCCAGCCACTATGCTGCTCCAGCCAGCCACAATGCTGCCCCAGCAACTATGCTGCTCCAGCCAGCCCCTATGCTGCCCCAGCCAGCCACTATGCTGCCCCAGCCAGCCACTATGCTGCCCCAGCCAGCCACTATGCTGCCCCAGCCACTATGCTGCTCCAACCACTATGCTGCCCCAGCCACTATGCTGCCCCAGCCAGCCACTATGCTGCTCCAGCCAGCCACTATGCTGCTTCAGCCAGCCACTATGCTGCTCTAGCCAGCCACTATGCTGCTCCAGCCACTATGCTGCTCCAGCCAGCCACTATGCTGCTCCAGCCATCCACCATGCTGCCCCAGCCAGCCACTATGCTGCTCCAGCCAGCCACTATGCTGCCCCAGCCACTATGCTGCTCCTGCCACTATGCTGCTCCAGCCACTATGCTGCTCCAGCCATCCACCATGCTGCCCCAGTCAGCCACTATGCTGCTCCAGCCACTATGCTGCTCCAACCACTATGCTGCCCCAGCCACTATGCTGCCCCAGCCAGCCACTATGCTGCCCCAGCCACTATGCTGCCCCAGCCACTATGCTGCTCCAGCCAGCCACCAGGCTGCTCCAGCCAGCCACTATGCTGCTCCAGCCAGCCACTATGCTGCTTCAGCCAGCCACTATGCTGCTCTAGCCAGCCACTATGCTGCTCCAGCCACTATGCTGCTCCAGCCAGCCACTATGCTGCTCCAGCCATCCACCATGCTGCCCCAGCCAGCCACTATGCTGCTCCAGCCATCCACCATGCTGCTCCAGCCAGCCACCATGCTGCCCCAGCCAGCCACTATGCTGCTCCAGCCAGCCACAATGCTGCCCCAGCCAGCGACTATGCTGCTCCAGCCAGCCACTATGCTGCCCCAGCCAGCCACTATGCTGCCCCAGCCAGCCACTATGCTGCTCCAGCCAGCCACTATGCTGCCCCAGCCAGCCACCATGCTGCTCCAGCCAGCCACTATGCTGCCCCAGCCACTATGCTGCTCCAGCCAGCCACTATGCTGCTCCAGCCAGCCACTATGCTGCCCCAGCCAGCCACTATGCTGCCCCAGCCACTATGCTGCTCCAGCCAGCCACTATGCTGCTCCAGCCAGCCACTATGCTGGCCCAGCCACTATGCTGCTCCAGCCAGCCACGATGCTGCACCAGCCACTATGCTGCTCCAGCCACTATGCTGCCCCAGCCAGCCACTATGCTGCTCCAGCCAGCCACTATGCTGCTCCAGCCAGCCACTATGCTGCCCCAGCCACTATGCTGCTCCAGCCAGCCGCTATGCTGCTCCAGCCACTATGCTGCTCCAGCCAGCCACTATGCTGCTCCAGCCAGCCACTACGCTGCTCCAGCCAGCCACTATGCTGCTCCAGCCACTATGCTGCCCCAGCCAGCCACTATGCTGCTCCAGCCAGCCACTATGCTGCCCCAGCCAGCCACTTTGCTGCCCCAGCCAGCCACTATGCTGCCCCAGCCAGCCACTATGCTGCCCCAGCCACTATGCTGCTCCAGCCAGCCACTATGCTGCCCCAGCCACTATGCTGCTCAAGCCAGTATGCTGCCCCAGCCAGCCACTATGCTGCTGCAGCCACTATGCTGCCCCAGCCAGCCACTATGCTGCTCCAGCCACCATGCTGCTCCAGTCAGCCACCATGCTGCCCCAGCCACTATGCTGCTCCAGCCACTATGCTGCCCCAGCCACTATGCTGCCCCAGCCAGCCACTATGCTGCTCCAGCCACTATGCTGCTCCAGCCACTATGCTGCTCCAGCCAGCCACTATGCTGCTCCAGCCAGCCACAATGCTGCCCCAGCCAGCGACTATGCTGCTCCAGCCAGCCACTATGCTGCTCCAGCCAGCCACTATGCTGCCCCAGCCACTATGCTGCCCCAGCCAGCCACCATGCTGCTCCAGCCAGCCACTATGCTGCCCCAGCCACTATGCTGCTCCAGCCACTATGCTGCTCCAGCCAGCCACTATGCTGCTCCAGCCAGCCACTATGCTGCCCCAGCCAGCCACTATGCTGCCCCAGCCACTATGCAGCTCCAGCCACTATGCTGCCCCAGCCAGCCACTATGCTGCCCCAGCCAGCCACTATGCTGCCCCAGCCAGCCACTATGCTGCCCCAGCCACTGTGCTGCCCCAGCCACTATGCTGCTCCAGCCAGCCACTATGCTGCTCCAGCCAGCCACTATGCTGCCCCAGCCACTATGCTGCTCCAGCCAGCCACTATGCTGCTCCAGCCAGCCACTATGCTGCTCCAGCCAGCCACTATGCTGCTCCAGCCACTATGCTGCCCCAGCCACTATGCTGCCCGAGCCAGCCACTATGCTGCTCCAGCCACTATGCTGCTCCAGCCAGCCACTATGCTGCTCCAGCCAGCCACTATGCTGCTCCAGCCACTATGCTGCCCCAGCCACTATGCTGCTCCAGCCAGCCACTATGCTGCCCCAGCCCAGCCACTATGCTGCTCCAGCCAGCCACTATGCTGCCCCAGCCCAGCCACTATGCTGCTCCAGCCAGCCACTATGCTGCCCCAGCCACTATGCTGCCCCAGCCCAGCCACTATGCTGCTCCAGCCACTATGCTGCTCCAGCCAGCCACTATGCTGCTCCAGCCACTATGCTGCTCCAGCCAGCCACTATGCTGCCCCAGCCAGCCACTATGCTGCCCCAGCCACTATGCTGCCCCAGCCCAGCCACTATGCTGCCCCAGCCACTATGCTGCCCCAGCCACTATGCTGCTCCAGCCACTATGCTGCTCCAGCCAGCCACTATGCTGCTCCAGCCAGCCACTATGCTGCTCCAGCCACTATGCTGCTCCAGCCACTATGCTGCTCCAGCCAGCCACTATGCTGCTCCAGCCAGCCACTATGCTGCTCCAGCCACAATGCTGCTCCAGCCACTATGCTGCTCCAGCCAGCCACTATGCTGCTCCAGCCAGCCACTATGCTGCTCCAGCCACAATGCTGCCCCAGCCAGCCACAATGCTGCCCCAGCCAGCCACTATGCTGCTCCAGCCACTATGCTGCTCCAGCCAGCCACTATGCTGCTCCAGCCACTATGCTGCTCCAGCCACTATGCTGCTCCAGCCAGCCACTATGCTGCTCCAGCCACTATGCTGCTCCAGCCACTATGCTGCCCCAGCCACTATGCTGCCCCAGCCACTATGCTGCTCCAGCCACTATGCTGCTCCAGCCAGCCACAATGCTGCTCCAGCCACTATGCTGCTCCAGCCACTATGCTGCTCCAGCCAGCCACAATGCTGCTCCAGCCAGCCACTATGCTGCCCCAGCCACAATGCTGCCCCAGCCACTGTGCTGCTCCAGCCAGCCACTGTGCTGCTCCAGCCTGCCACTGTGCTGCTCCAGCCTGCCACTGTGCTGCTCCAGCCTGCCATTTCTGCGGCCAGAACCAGCACCCGCGGCAGCCCTGCCCGGCCCACAACGCGACCTGCAGCAGCTGCGGGCGGAAAGGCCACTACGCTAGAGTGTGCATCGCAAAAAGGGCCCCAGCTTCCAACTCCCCAGCGACTCGCAGTAACCGCTCCCCAGGCCCGCGGGGCCCGAAACGCTGCGGCCTATGCCCCGACTCCGCCCCCTCCAGCCACCTGCGATCCATGGGGGCCGCCATCTTGGACGCCATCTTCCTCGCCGCCCGCCACGTGCGACTCATGGGGGCCGCCATCTTGGACACCATCCTTCGCCACGTGCGATCCACGGGCCCGATCGGCATGTCCGCGCTCGGACAACTCAGCGGAGGAATTCAAACAAGACTATGAACTCAGAGGGCAGTCTTCACGGGGCCACTCCAGCACAGCTGATCGAGCCGCCAACTACCCGCAACTCAGCGCAGTCACCCTGGACCAATCCAGACCAAACAACCTGCGAAACACGATGGCAGAGTCCATATCAACGGGTACAAAACGCCATGCCTCTTCGACACCGGGAGCACGGAGAGCTTCATACACCCAGACCTGGTAAGACGCTGTTCGCTCCCCGTTTTCCCCGTGCAGCAAACTATCGCGCTCGCTTCAGGCTCCCACTCGGTCCAGATCCAGGGGCGCACCGCCGCGACAATCACAATCCGAGGCGCTAGCTACTCGAAGTTTAAACTCTACGTTTTGCCCGAACTCTGCGGCCACTGTTATAAGGCCGAGACTTCCAATGTAACCTCAAGAGCCTCACCCTCAGCTTCAGTGGGCCCCTGCCCCCACTCACTATCTGCAGCCTCACTACGCTGCGAATCCCCCCCCCTCCTCTCTTTGCCAATCTCACACAGGACTGTAGACCCGTAGCCACACGTAGCAGGCGGTATACCCTGCAGGATAGGGTATTTATCAGAACAGAGGTCCGAAGGCTTCTCAGTGAGGGGATTATAGAGGCCAGCAATAGTCCCTGGAGAGCTCAGGGGGTGGTCGTTAAGACCGGGGGAAAATTCCGCATGGTTGTCGACTACAGTCAGACCATAAATAGATTTACGCTCCTCGACGCGTATCCCCTCCCCAGGATTGCAGACATGGTAAACCAGATCGCCCAGTACCGGCTCTTCTCCACGGTGGATCTGAAGTCTGCATACCACCAGCTCCCAATCCGCCCGGAGGACCGCCACGACACGGCATTCGAGGCCGATGGCCGCCTCTTCCATTTCCTCCGGGTCCCCTTCGGCGTCACTAATGGGGTCTCGGTGTTCCAACGAGCAATGGACCGAATGGTGGACCAGTACGGGCTGCGGGCCACGTTTCCGTACTTGGACAGTGTCACCATCTGCGGCTATGACCAGCAGGACCACGATGCCAACCTCCACCGATTTCTCCAAACGGCACAGAAACTGAATCTCACGTACAACAAGGAGAAATGCGTTTTCTGCACAA
Source organism: Scyliorhinus canicula (assembly GCF_902713615.1). NCBI lineage: Eukaryota > Metazoa > Chordata > Chondrichthyes > Carcharhiniformes > Scyliorhinidae > Scyliorhinus > Scyliorhinus canicula. The sequence continues at coordinate 7,348,402 of NC_052148.1, read as the reverse complement.
CCAGACTAGCCATCCTCGGCTATGTCGTGGAGAACGGAGTCCTGGGCCCAGACCCGGACTGTATGCGCCCCCTCTTAGAACTCCCCCTCCCCCATTGCCCCAAGGCCCTCAAACGGGGCTTCGGATTTTTTTCTTACTACGCCCAGTGGGTCCCTCAATATGCGGACAAAGCCCACCCACTCTTTAGGGCCACACGATTTCCCCTGTCAGCTGAGGCGCGCCAGGCCTTCATCTGCATCAAGGAGGACATCGCCAAAGCAGCCATGTGGGCGGTGGATGAATCCACTCCATTCCAGGTGGAGAGCGACGCCTCAGAGGTAGCTCTAGCAGCCACATTAAATCAGGCAGGGAGACCCGTTGCATTTTTCTCCCGTACCCTCTCCGCTTCAGAACTCCGATACTCCTCAGTCGAGAAGGAAGCACAAGCCATCGTGGAGGCTGTCCGACACTGGAGCCACTACCTCGCAGGTAGGAGGTTCACCCTCATCACTGACCAGAGATCGGTTACCTTCATGTTCGACAACTCGCAAAGGGGCAAAATAAAAAAGATAAAATTCTGAGGTGGAGGATCGAACTCTCCACCTACAATTATGATATCAAATATCGACCCGGAAGCTCAATGAGCCTCCGGATGCCCAATCCCACGGGACATGGGCCAGCGTGCAGATCGACTGCCTGAAAGTCATCCACAATGACCTCTGCCACCTGGGGGTCACCCGGCTCGCCCACTACATCAGAGCCCGAAACCTGCCTTTCTCCAACAAGGAGGTAAAAGCGGTCACCAGGGACTGCCCGATCTGTGCGGAGTGCAAACCGCACTTCTATAGGCCAGACAGGGCCAACCTGGTCAAAGCTTCTAGGCCCTTTGAACGCCTCGCGATTGATCTCAAAGGGCCACCCCCCTCAACTAACAAGAACATCTACTTCTTAAACGTCGTAGACGAGTTCTCCCGTTTCCCATTCGCTATCCCGTGCCCCTCCCGCACAGTCATTAGGGCCCTGCATAGCATCTTCACCCTGTTTGGTTTCCCCAGCTACGTACACAGCGCCAGGGGTTCGTTCTTCATGAGCGACGAGCTGCATCAGTACCTGCTCGACAAGGGCATTGCCTCGAGCAGGACTACCAGCTACAACCCCAGGGGAGACGGGCAGGTGGAGAGGGAGAATGCCACAGTCTGGAAGACCGTCCTACTGACCCTCCGGTCTAGAAAGCTCCAAGTCTCCCAGTGGCAGGAAGTCCTCCCAGACGCGCTCCACGCTATTAGGTCCCTCTTGTGTACGGCGACCAACCAGACCCCTCACGAGAGGCTCTTCATTTTTTCCAGGGGCACTACCACGGGGGTCTCACTTCCGGCATGGCTGAGGACGCCGGGCCCCGTACTCCTGAGGAAACACGTCAGGGGGCATAAAACCGACCCCCTTGTTGAGAAGGTGCGCCTGCTCCACTCCAACCCCCAGTACGCATTCGTCGAGTTCCCTGACAGCCGTCAGGACACAGTATCCCTCCGGGATCTGGCACCCGCCGGATCCAGCGCCCCCTCTACACCCACAGAAGGACCCCTCACCCTACACCCCATGCTGCCACCCCCTTGCGCCTCCGAGCCCACGAGCTCGCTCCACCAGTCCCGCGCACCCACGCCCGCCAGCCCCCAGCGACCCCAGTCCCTGGGCGAACCAGGAGAGTATGAAGCTTGGATACAACCCTCCCTGGAGTCCGCCATCGTATCCCAACACACTACACCCATCCAGCCACTGCAAGAGGCTGCAACCCCGGTGCTCCGCAGGTCTCAGCGGACAATCCGACCGCCGGACAGACTGACGTTATAGACTAGACCACCACCCCCGCCAGACTTGATTTTTTTGCAGGGGGTGAATGTGGTGAATGTAATATATGAATGTGTATAATAATTCACACTGTTATTGTAAGCGCAGTAGTGCCATCCTACCACTAGGGGGAGTAGCGCTGGGAGCACTGAGGAACTTGTACTGGGCTCCACCTTTGGTTCCACCCACGACTCCTCCCCCTAGTGTAGCTGTATAAATATCCGTGTCCAGAGTCAGCCTGGGTCACTACGAGTTCATCGACAGGTAACAGGCTGGCTTTGAAGTAAGTCGATTAAAGCGAAGATTCACTTCGGAAACACGTGTCTGATGAATTGATGTTTCCATCACACATTTCCTCTGCCTTTAAATCAAAGGTCCCCGAAACAATAAACAGTACAACACAACGATCAATTATTAACATGAACAATCAAAGGACAAAAACAAAGACAAATACAGCCCAGGAACAGGCCCTTTGGCCCTCCAAGCCTGCGCCGACCATACCTCCCGTCTAAACTAAAACCTTCCACACTTCCGGGGTCCGTATCCCTCTATTCCCATCCTATTCACGTCAAGACGTTCCTTAAACGTCACTGTCGTACCTGTTTCCACCACCTCCTCCAGCAGAGAGTTCCAGGCACCCACCACCCTCGGTGTAAAACACTTCCCTCGCACATCTCCTTTAAACTTTGCCCCTCGCACCTTAAACCTACACAGCTGCAGCATGACTTGCCAATTTTTATACTCAGTGCCCCAGCCGATGAAGGCAAACATGCTGTATGCCTTCTTGACCACCTCCTACACTTACTTTTCCACTTTCAGTGACCAGTGGACCTGTACACCCAGATACCTCTGCCTGTCTTTGAAACATTAACTTGAAACGTTAGCTCTTTTATCTCCCTACAGATGCTGCCAGACCTTCTGAGATTTTCCAGCATTTTCCCGTTCTTCCCTCTGCCTGTCAATGCTCTTAAGGGTTCTGCAATTTGCTGTACATTTCTCACCTGTATTAGACCTTCCAAAATGCATTATCTCAATTTGTCCGAATTAAACTCCATCTGCAATCTCTCCGCCCAAGTCTCCAACCGGTTTATATCCTACTCAATCGTCTGACAGTCCTCATCGCTATCCGCAATTCCACCAACCTTTGTGTCGTCCGCAAACTTACTAATCAGACCAGTTACATTTTCCTCCAAATCATTTATATATACGACAAACAGCAAAGGTCCCAGCACTGATCCCTGCAGAACGGCCTCCAATCAGAAACGCACCCTTCCATTGCTACTCTCTGCCTTCTATGACTGAGCCAGTTCTGTATCCATCTTGCCAGCTCACCTCTGATCAACAGCAACGGTCAATAGGTCGAACGCCTCAGAGGGAGATCTTCTCTGTGAGGTTGTTGGCAAACCTCAGGCGCCTGCCTTTTAGTGCTTGTTGCAACTTCTGGTGTCTTTGGCTTGGTTTGCACATTGTCCCACGTTGTTTTAACTGGAGTCGACATAATGGTCTGAGGTTGACTCAGTGTCTGGTTCGGGGGAGTAAGGAAACTGACAGGCAGAGAGATCAAGGACCAGATTCAGAGAGGGCCACAGTGAAAAATATTGGGAGCGAGACAAGTACTGTTAAAAAGACAGGCTTCAGGGCAGCACGGCGGCACAGTGGGTTAGCACTGCTGTCTCACGGCGCCGAGGTCCCAGGTTCGATACTGGCTCTGGGTCACTGTCTGTGTGGAGTTTGCACATTCTCCCCATGTCTGCGTGGGTTTCACTCCACAACACAAAGATGTGCAGGGTAGGTGGATTAGCCATGCTAAATTGCTCCTCAATTGGAAAAAATGAATTGGGCTCTGTAAATTTGTTGAAAAAAAGACCAACTTCAAGACTTTGTGCTTTAACACACAGATCAGTCACAATAAAGTGGCCAAACTATTCGCACAAACAGATGCAAATAGGTATGATATCATCGAGATTAAGGAGATATGGCTGCAGGGTGACCAGGGATGGAAACTGAATGTCCTGGAAAAGGGGGTGGAGTTACAATGCAGGTCAAAGAGGAAATTAACACAGTGAGGAAGGATATTAGCTCCAACAATGTGCACTCTGTTTGGGTAGAGCTGAGAAACACCAAGAGGCAAAAAATTATTAGTGGGAGTTGTACATAGACCATCAAACTGCAGTGATGATGTTGGGAATGGCATTAAACAGGAAATTAGAGATGTATGTGATAAAGGAACAACTGTAATTATGGGTGATTTTAAGTTGCCTATCAGACCATGAGACACAGAAGCAGAATTAGGCCACTCGGCCCATCGAGTCTGCTCCGCCATTCAATCATGGCTGATATTTTTCTCGACCTCATTCTCCTGCCTTCTCCCCATAACCCCTGATCCCCTTATTAATCAAGAACCTATCTATCTCTGTCTCAAAGACACTCAGTGATTTGGCCTCCACAGCCTTCTGCGGCAAAGAGTTCCACAGATTCACCACCCTCTGGCTGAAGAAATTCCTCCTCATCTCTGTTTTAAAGGATTGTCCCTTTAGTCTGAGATGGTGTCCTCTGGTTCTAGTTTTTCCTACAAGTAGAAACATCCTCTCCACGTCCACTCTATCCAGGCCTCGCAGTATCCTGTAAGTTTCAATAAGATCCCCCCTCATCCTTCTAAACTCCAACGAGTACAGACCCAGAGTCCTCAACCGTTCCTCATACGACAAGCTATTCATTCCAGGGATTGTTCTTGTGAACCTCCTCTGGACACTTTCCAAGGCCCTAGCACATCCTTCCTTAGATACGGAGCCCAAAACTACTCACAATACTCCAAATGGGGTCTGACCAGAGCCTTATACAGCCTCAGAAGTACATTCCTGGTCTTGCATTCTATCCCTCTCGACATGAATGCTAACATTGCATTTGCCTTCCTAACTGCTGACTGAACCTGCAGGTGAACCTAAAGGGAATCGTGAACAAAGACTCCCAAGTCCCTTTGTGCTTCTGATTTCATGAGCATTTCCCCATTTAGAAAATAGTCTATGCCTCTATTCCTCCTTCCAAAGTGCATAACCTCACACTTTTCCACATTGTATTTCATCTGCCACTTCATTGCCCACTCTCCTAGCTTGTCCAAATCCTTCTACAGCCCCCCTTGCTTCCTCAATACTACCTGTCCCTCTACAGATCTTTGTATCATCTGCAAACTTAGCAACAGTGCCTTCAGTACCTTCCTCCAGATCATTAATGTATGTTGTGAAACGTGATCCCAGCACAGACCCCTGAGGTACACCACTAGTCACCGGCTGCCATCCTGAAAAAGACCCCTTTACCCCCACTCTGCCTTCTGCCAGTCAGCCAATCCTCTATCCATGCCAGGATCTTACCCTGAACACCATGGGCTCTTAACTTATTGAACAATCTCCTGTGTGGCACCTTGTCAAAGGCCTTCTGGAAATCTAAATAAATCACGTCCACTGGTTCTCCTTTGTCTAACTTATTGTTACCTCCTCAAAGAATTTAAAAAAGATTTGCCAGATACAACCTCGCTTTGACAAAGCCGTGCTGACACACTTCCAAATACTTCACAATCTCACCTTTAATAAAGGGCTCTAAAGTGTTACCAATGACCTATAATTTCCCATCTTCTGCCTCCCTCCTTTCTTAAACAGGGGTGTTACATTAGCCACTTTCCATTCCTCTGGGACCCTTCCTGCCACCAGTGATTCCTGAAAGATCCTAATGCCTCCACAATCTCCTCAGCTATCTCTTTTAGGACCCTGGGGTGTAGTCCATCCGGTCCAGGTGACTTATCCACCTTCAGACCTTTCAGTTTCCCCAGAACCTTCTCCTTAGTGATGGACACTGCACTCACCTCTGCCCCTGGTTCTCCTGGAGCTCTGGCATCCCACTAGTGTCTTCCACCATGAAGACTGATGCAAAGTAACTATTCAGTTCCTCTGCCATTTCTTTGTTTCCTATTATTACCTCTCCAGCCATGTTTTTCAGTGATCCAATGTCTATTTTTGGCTCTCTCTTACCTTTTATATATTCTGGAAATGTTATCTTCCTTTATATTACTAGCTAGCTTACACTCATATTTCATCTTCTGTCCCCTGATTGCTTTTTTAGTTGTCCTCTGCTCGCTTTTAAAGGCTTCTCAATCCTCTGGCTTCCCACTAATCCTCGCCACTTTGTATGCTTTTTCTTTAGCTTTTATGCCGTCCTTGACTTCCCTCGTCAGCCATGGATGCCTTGTCCTTCCCTGAACATCTTTCCTCCTCCTTGGGGCGAATTTGTGTTGTGCCTCCCGAATAATCCCCCAAAACTCCTGCCATTGCTGTTCCACTGTCTTCCCTGCTAGGTCCCTTCTCCAATCAACTCTGGCTAGCTCCTCCCTCATGTCTTTGTAGTTACCCTTGCTTAATTGTAATACCGTTACATCTGGGATGCCAGTAAGGGCAGCGCAGTGACATAGTGGCTAGCACTATGGCTTCACAGCACCAGGGTCCCAGGTTCAATTCCCGCTTGGATCACTGTCTGTGCAGAGTCTGCATGTCTCCCCGTGTCTGCGTGGGTTTCCTCCGGGTGCTCCGGTTTCCTCCCACAGTCCAAAGATGTGCAGGTTGGGTGGATTGGCCATTCTAAATTGCCATTAGATTAGATGGGGTTGCTGGGTTACAGGGATAGGGTAGAGGTGTTGACCTTGGGTAGGGTGCTCTTTCCAAGAGCCGGTGCAGACTCGATGGGCCAAATGGCCTCCTTCTACACTGTAAATCCTATGAAATCTGATTGCAGCTTCTCCCTCTCAAGCTAAAGGGTAAATTCTATCATACTGTGTTCACTGCTCCCTCAGGGTTCCTTCACCTTCAGTTCCCTAATCAAGTCTGCCTCATTACACATCATCAAATCCAGAATTGCCTGTTCCCTAGTCAGCTCTGTCACAAGCTGCTCCAAAAAAACATCTCTTAGACATTCCACAAATTCCCTTTCTTGGGATCCACTACCAACCTGATTTTCCCAGTCCACCTGCATATTGAAGGCCCCGATGATTATTGTAATATTTTACATGCTTTTTTACATGCTTTCTCCATCTCCTGATTTATTTTCTGCCCCACATCCTGACTACAGCTAGGGGGCCTGTACATAACTCCCATTAGGGTCTTTTTACCTTTGTGATTCCTCAACTCTACCCACAGAGAGTCTATGCCTTCTGACCCTATATCGCTCCTTGCTATCGATTTAACTTAATTCCTTACTGACAATGCAACCCCGCCCCCTTTGCCTGTCTGCCTGTCCTTTCGCTCGGACACGTAACCCTGTATATTAAGATCCCAGCCCTGATCCCCTTGCAGCCTCTGTCTCTGTGATGTCCACAACATCGTACCGGCCAATTTCAATGTGCGCAACAAGCTCATTTACCTTGTTCCGTCTATAGATTGGGCAAATGAAATTAACAACAATACCATAGAGGAGGAATTTCTGGAGTGTATGTGGGATGTATCTGGAGTATATTCTGGATCAATATGTTGAGAGCAGGCAGCCTTGACTGGGTCCTGTGTAATGAAAATGGAATCATTGCCAATCTGGCTCTACGAAACCCCTTAGGGAAGAGCGACCATAACATGATAGAAGTTTTCACCAAGATGGAGAGTGAAGTAGTTGATTCTGAGACTAGGGTTCTGAATCTTAATGGAGGAATGTTCCTGTGCTGTAATTTTCTTTGTTCTTTGAAACGACAATGATATGAGGCATGAGTTGACCATGATCGACTGCGCAATGTTACTTAATGGGATGATGGTGCATAGACAATGGCAAACAATGCATGGGGGAACTGCAACAATTGTTTATTCCTGTCTGGTACTAAAGTAAAATGTGGAAGGCGGCCAATCGATGGCTTATAAGGAAAATTATAGATAGTATTAGATCCCAGGAAGAAGCGCACAAATTGGCCAAGAAAAGCAACAGGTCTGAGGATTGGGAGAAGTTTAGAATTCAGAAAAGAAAGATCAAAGGATTGATTAATAAGGGGAAAATAGAGTACGAGAGTAAGCTTGCAGGGAACTTAAAACTGACTGTAAAAGTTTCGATAGGTACCTGAAGAGAAAAGGATCGGTGAAGACAAATGTAGGTCCCTTAGAATCAGAAACAGGGGAATGTTTAATAGGGGACAAAGAAATGGCTGACCAACTAACTACATACTTTGATTATGTCATCACAAATGAGGACACAAATCAGATGCCAGAAATGTTGGGGAACGCAGGGTTTAGTGAGAGGGAAGAACTGAAGGAGATCGATATCAGTATAGAAATAGTGTTGGGGAAATTGATGGGACTGAAGGATGATAAATCCCCAGGGCCTGATAATCTACATCCCAGAGTTCTTAAGGAAGTGGCTCTAGAAATAATGGATGCATTGGTGGTCATCTTCCTAGATTCTATAGACTCTGGAGCAGTTCCTGCAGATTGGAAAGTGACTAATGTAACTCTATTATTTAGAAAGGGAGGTCAAGAGAAAGCAGGGAATGAGAGACCAGTAAGCCTGACGTCAGAAAAGGATAAAATTCTCGAATCCGTTATCAATAAATTTATGGCAGAGCATTTGGCAAGCAGTGGCAGGGTCAGACAGAGTCAGCATGGATTTATAACGGGGAAATCATGCCTGACAAATCTATTGGAATTCTTTGAGGATGTAATCCGTAGAATTAATGACGGGGAGCCATTGGGTGTGGTGTGTTTGAACTTTTGGAAGGCGTTTGACAAATTCCCAAATAAGAGATTAGCGTGTAAAATTAAAGTGCCCGGGATGGGGCGGGGGGGGATAGAGTATCGAGATGGATAGAAAACTGATTGGCAGACAGGAAGTAAAGAGTAGGAATAAACGGGTCTTTTTCAAATTGAGACCCACGCAGACACGGGGAGAATGTGCAAACTCCACAAGGGCAGTGACACGGGGCCGTGATCAAACCCTGGTCCTTGGCAGCGTGAGGCAGCAGTGCGAACCATCACGCCACGTTCATTTGAAGATATGATTGACTGCGGTTGATTTTACTGAAGCATTGGCCCCCGTCCAGCCCAGCTAATAGGTAATCAATCAAGGCCAGAGAATACTGCTCTGCACACAGTACAAGGGGAATAGTGACTTTAAAATCACCACAAATGCACGTCACTCCGCCTTTTCCTATCACAGGTACGTTTGGCATAGCACAATCACTCACATTAAAGGGTTCAAGGCTCTCGTCCTGACCGGCCATTCTGATTCTGCCTCTGCCTTCAATCGGATTGCGTACCGGAATGACCTAACTTTTAAGTATCTTGCCTGACTTTCTTCCTTGATCTTCAGCTTTATTGAGATATCCTTCATGCTTCCCAGCTGACTGTTGAAGACAATGGCGTGTTTCTTTAAGAGTTTGGGTAGACCTGATTGGGTCCAATGACCTGCAGGTTAGGTGGATTGGCCATGCTAAATTGTCACTTATTGCCCAAAGATTTGCAGCTTCGGTGGCGTTATGGAAATAGGCAGAGAGAGTGGGCCAAGGTCGGGTGCTCTGAAAGAGGCTCGCTGCAGACTCGATGGGCCGAGTGGCCTCCTTCTGCACTGGAGGGATTCTCTGGAATGCGTCACGAGATTTACCTCAGGCCCAATTTAATCCGACTTTCTCCAGCCAAGTTCTTCCCATTGGTGCCGGACAATGTCCTTTCAATTTGTACTGGAAGAAATCTGCGTCTGCCCATCTAACCGCACTGTTGCATCAGTACGGCCTTCAACGGAACTACTTTTCCAGTGTAGGTTTTTAACACGACCTTCAAGGGTTGCAGAGGAATATGTCGGAGAGTTTCGTGCTAAACAGTTTCTGGTACCAACGAGATGGCTGCCCCAGCGCCCACATTTGTCTTCACCGGGAGGCTGATGGTCCAGTAATGGAGTCACCCAATATTGATCTGTTTCATCAGCAATATGCAATGCCATTAATGACAGTCCTTCTTCGGACTGTGAATCGAGAATCTTACCATGCCCTTTTTGTACCAGGTGGACACATTCCCTTTATTCAATTTTCCCACGGCCGATGAGCCTGATCCTGGAGGTCCATCTTCGACCCCATACTTGGCAGGTGTTTCCAGGAGGTGGGAATCTAGCTCACTGCTATCCCTTTCTCAGGATCCTTTTCCGGACTTCCTTTTGATGCTGGGTGTCCTTGAAGAATTGTCTCCCTTTAATCGGGAGGTTCTTCTGAAGTAGGTCTCTTCTGATCTCCCAGGCATTGACGCCGATGTTGCATTTCTTGAAGTGAGCCTTCAGGGTGTCTATGTAGAGCTTCCTTTGTCCTCCTTTCTTCAGCTGGGTGAAGAAGATTTGCTGTCAGTGACTGTACTCCCGGCCGTCACTGTTACTCACAGTACTCCCGGCCGTCACTGTTACTCACAGTACTCCCGGCCGTCACTGTTACTCACAGTACTCCCGGCCGTCACTGTTACTCACAGTACTCCCGGCCGTCACTGTTACTCACAGTACTCCCGGCCGTCACTGTTACTCACAGTACTCCCGGCCGTCACTGTTACTCACAGTACTCCCCGGCCGTCACTGTTACTCACAGTACTCATGGCCGGCACTGTTACTCACAGTACTCCCGTCCGGCACTGCTACTGACAGTACTCCCGTCCGGCACTGTTACTCACAGTACTCCCGGCCGGCCCTGTTACTCACAGTACTCATGGCCGTCACTGTTACTCACAGTACTCCCGGCCGTCACTGTTACTCACAGTACTCCCGGGCGTCACTGTTACTCACAGTACTCCCGGCCGTCACTGTTACTCACAGTACTCCCGGCCGGCCCTGTTACTCACAGTACTCATGGCCGGCACTGTTACTCACAGTACTCCCGTCCGGCACTGTTACTCACAGTACTCCCGGCCGGCACTGTTACTGACAGTACTCCCGTCCGGCACTGTTACTCACAGTACTCCCGGCCGGCCCTGTTACTCACAGTACTCATGGCCGGCACTGTTACTCACAGTACTCCCGTCCGGCACTGTTACTCACAGTACTCCCGTCCGGCACTGTTACTCACAGTACTCCCGTCCGGCACTGTTACTCACAGTACTCCTGCTCAGCACTGTTACTCAAAGTAAACCCGGCTGGCACTGTTACTCACAGTACTCCCGGCTGGCACTGTTACTCACAGTACTCCCGGCTGGCACTGTTATTCACAGTACTCCCATCCGGCACTGTTACTCACAGTACTCCCGGCTGGCATTGTTACTCACAGTACTCCTGCATGGCAGTGTAACTCACTGTTCTCCCGACCGGCACTGTTACTCACAGTACTCCAGGTCAGCACTGTTACTCACAGTACTCCCGGCTGACACTGTTCCTCACAGTACTCCCGTCCGGCACTGTTACTCAAAGTACTCCCGGCCGGCACAGTTACTCACAGTACTCTCGACCGGCACTGTTACTCACAGTACTCCTGGCCGGCAATGTTACTCACAGTACTCCCGCCGGCACTATTACTAACAGTACTCCCGGCCAGCACTGTTACTCACAGTATTCCCGTCTGGCACTGTTACTAACAGTACTCGCCGCCGGCACTGTTACTCACAGTACTACCGTCCGACACTGTTACTCACAGTACTCCTGCCTGGCAATGTTACTCACAGTACTACCGTCCGGCAATGTTACTCACAATACTCCCGGCTGGCACTGTTACTCACAGTACTCCCGGCCGGCACTGTTACTCACAGTACTCCGGGCCGGCACTGTTACTCACTGTTCTCCCGGCCGGCACTGTTACTCACAGTATTCCTGCATGGCACTGTTACTCACTGTTCTCCCGGCTGGCATTGTTACTCACAGTAATCCCAGCCGGCACTGTTACTCACAGTACTAAAGGTCAGCACTGTTACTCACAGTACTCCCGGCTGATACTGTTCCTCACAGTACTCCCGTCCGGCACTGTTACTCACAGTACTCCCGTCCGGCACTGTTACTCACAGTACTCCCGGCCGGCACTGTTACTCACAGTACTAAAGGTCAGCACTGTTACTCACAGTACTCCCGGCTGATACTGTTCCTCACAGTCCTCCCGTCCGGCATGTTACTCACAGTACTCCCGGCTGGCACTGTTACTCACGGTACTCCCGGCTGATACTGTTCCTCACAGTCCTCCCGTCCGGCATGTTACTCACAGTAATCCCGTCCGGCACTGTTACTCAAAGTACTCCTGGCCGGCACTGTTACTCACAGTACTCCTGGCCGACACTGTTACTCACAGTACTCCTGGCCAGCACTGTTACTCACAGTAATCCCTGCCGGCAATGTTACTCACAGTAATCCCGGCTGGCACAGTTACTCACAGTACTCCTGCCTGGCAATCTAACTCACAATACTCCCGGCTGGCACTGTGACTCACAGTACTCCCGGCCGGCACTGTTACCGACAGTACTCCCGGCCAGCACTGTTACTCACAGTACTCCCGTCCGGCAATGTTACTCACAGTAATCTCGTCTGGCACTGTTACTCACAGTACTCCCGCTCGGCACTGTTACTCACAGTACTCCCGTCCGGCACTGTTACTCACCGTATTCCCGGCTGGCAATGTTACTCACAGTACTCCCGTCTGGCACTGTTAATCACAGTACTCCCGGCCGGCACTGTTACTCACAGTACTCCCGTCCGGCACTGTTACTTTCAGTGCTCCCGTCCGGCACTGTTACTCAGAGTACTCCCGGCCGGCACTGTTACTCACAGTACTCCAGTCCGGCACTGTTACTCACTGTGCTCCCTTCCAGCACTGTAACTCACAGTAATCCCAGCCGGCACTATTACTAACAGTACTCACGGCCAGCACTCTTACTCACAGTATTCCCGTCTGGCACTGTTACTAACAGTACTCCCGGCCAGCACTGTTACTCACAGTACTCCTGCCTGGCAATGTTACTCACAATACTCCCGGCTGGCACTGTTACTCACAGTACTCCCGGCCGGCACTGTTACCGACAGTACTCCCGTCCGACACTGTTACTCACAGTACTCCTGCCTGGCAATGTTACTCACAATACTCCCGGCTGGCACTGTTACTCACAGTACTCCCGGCCGGCACTGTTACTCACAGTACTCCTGCCTGGCAATGTTACTCACAATACTCCCGGCTGGCACTGTTACTCACAGTACTCCCGGCCGGCACTGTTACCGACAGTACTCCCGGCCGGCACTGTTACTCACAGTACTCCCGTCCGGCAATGTTACTCACAGTAATCCCGTATGCCACTGTTACTCACAGTACTCCTGCCTGGCACTGTTACTCATAGTACCCCCGGCCGGCACTGTTACTCACAGTACTCTCGGCTGGCACTGTTACTCACAGTAACCCTGGCCGGCACTGTTATTCACAGTACTCCCGTCCGTCACTGTTACTCACAGGACTCCTGCCTGGCAATGTTACTCACAATACTCCCGGCTGGCACTGTTACTCACAGTACTCCCGGCCGGCACTGTTACCGACAGTACTCCCGGCCAGCACTGTTACTCAGAGTACTCCCGTCCGGCAATGTTACTCACAGCAATCCCGTATGCCACTGTTACTCACAGTACTCCTGCCAGGCACTGTTACTCACAGTACTCCTGTCTGGCACTGTTAATCACAGTACTCCCGACCGGCATTGTTACTCACAGTACTCCAATCCGGCACTGTTAATCACAGTACTCTAGACCGGCACTGTTTCTCACAGTACTCCTGGCCGGCAATGTTACTCACAGTACTCTCGGCCGGCACTGTTACTCACAGAACTCCCATCCAGCACTGTTACTCACTTTACTCCTGGAAAGGACTGTTACACACAGTACTCTCGGCCAGCACTGTTACTCACAGCACTCCGGGTCGGCACTGTTACTCACAGTACGCCCGTCCAGCACTGTTACTCACAGTACTCCAATCCGGCACTGATAATCACAGTACTCCCGGCTGGCACTCTTACTCACAGTACTCCCGTCCGGCACTGTTACTCACAGTACTCCTGGCCGGCACTGTTACTCACATTACTCCCGTCCGGCACTGTTACTCACAGTACTCCTGGCCGTCACTGTTACTCACAGTACTCCCAGCCGGCACTGTTACTCACTGTTCTCCCGTCTGGCACTGTTAATCACAGAACTCCCGGCCGGCACAGTTACTCACATTACACCCGTCCGGCACTGTTACTCACAGTACTCCCGCTCGGCACTGTTACATACAGTACTCCCGGCCGACACTGTTACTCACAATAATCCCGGCTGGCACTGTAACTCACAGTACTCCCGTCCGGCACTGTTACTCACAGTACTCCCGTCCGTCACTGTTACTCACAGTACTCCCGGCTGGCAATGTTACTCACAATACTCCCTGCCGGCACTGTTACTCACAGTACTCCCGTCCGGCACTGTTACTCACAGTACTCCCGTCCGGCACTGTAACTCACAGTAATCCCAGTCGGCACTATTACTCACAATACTCCCGTCCGGCACTGTTACTCACAGTACTCCCGCTCGGCACTGTTACTCAAAGTAATCCTGGCCGGCACTGTTACTCACAGTACTCACGTCTGGCACTGTTACTAACTGTACTCCCGGCCGGCACTGTTACTCACAGTACTCCTGACTGGCACTGTTACTCACAGTACTACCGTCCGACACTGATACTCACAGTACTCCCGTCCGGCACTGTTACACACAGTACTCCCATCCGGCACTGTTACTCACAGTACTCCCAGCTGGCACTGTTACTCACAGTACTCCCGGCCGGCACTGATACTCACAGTACTCATGGCCGGCACTGTTACTCACAGTACTCCTGCATGGCACTGTTACTCACTGTTCTCCCTGCCGGCATTGTTACTCACAGTACTCCTGCATTGGCAGTGTAACTCACTGTTCTCCCGACCGGCACTGTTACTCACAGTACTCCAGGCTGACACTGTTCCTCACAGTACTCCCGTTCGGCACTGTTACTCACAGTACTCCCGGCTGACACTGTTCCTCACAGTACTCCCGTTCGGCACTGTTACTCACAGTACTCCCGTCCGGCACTGTTACTCACAGCACTCCCGCTCGGCACTGTAACTCACAATAATCCTGGCCGGCACTGTTACTCACAGTACTCACGTCTGGCACTGTTACTAACAGTACTCACGTCCGGCACTGTTACTCACAGTACTACCGTCCGACACTGATACTCGCAGTACACCCGTCAGGCACTGTTACTCACAGTACTCCCGGCTGGCACTGTTACTCATAGTATTCCCGGCCGGCACTGTTACTAACAGTACTCCCGGCCGGCACTGTTACTCACAATACTCCCGGCTGGCACTGTTACTCACAGTACTCCCGGCCGGCGCTGATACTCACAGTACTCACGGCCGGCACTGTTACTCACAGTATTCCTGCATGGCACTGTTACTCACTGTACTCCCGGCCGATATTGTTACTCACAGTAATCCCGGCTGGCACTGTTACTCACAGTACTCCCGGCCGGCACTGTTACTCACAGTACTCCCGGCTGACACTGTTCCTCACAGTACTCCCGGCTGATACAGTTACTCACAGTACTCCCGTCCGGCAATGTTACTCACAGTAATCCCGTATGCCACTGTTACTCACAGTACTCCCGTCCGGCACTGTTACTTACAGTACACCCGCTCGGCACTGTTACTCCCAGTACACCCGTCCGGCACTGTTACCAACAGTACTCCCGCTCGGCACTGTTACTCCCAGTACACCCGTCCGGCACTGTTATTCACCGTATTCCCCGCTGACAATGTTACTCACAGTACTCCCATCTGGCACTGTTACTCACAGTACTCCCAGCCGGCACTGTTACTCACAGTACTCCCGTCCGGCACTGTTACTTACAGTACTCCCGTTCGGCACTGTTACTCACAGTACTCCTGGCCAGCACTGTTACTCACAGTACTCCCGTCCGTCACTGTTACTCACAGTACTCCCGTCCGGCACTGTTACTCACAGTACTCCTGGCCAGCACTGTTACTCACAGTACTCCCGTCCGTCACTGTTACTCATATTACTCCCGGCTGGCAATGTTACTCACAGTGCTCCCTTCCAGCACTGAAACTCACAGTAATCCCAGCCGGCACTATTACTCACAGTACTCCCGGCCGGCACTGTTACTCACAGTACTCCCGGCAGGCACTCTTACTCACAGTATTCCCGTCTGGCACTGTTACTAACAGTACTCGCCGCCGGCACTGTTACTCACAGTACTACCGTCCGACACTGATACTCACAGTACTCCCGGCCCGCACTGTTAAC